>NC_061862.1:76678217-76767217 GCF_907164915.1 Impatiens glandulifera | reverse complement strand
TTCATTATTGAGAGTTATTTTATAATAAATATATTTGAAGTCCGTTTAAGCAGAATCGGTATACTGATGCCCTTTATATTTGAGACTTTTCATTTCCTTTCCGGTTTTCTTTCTTCTTTCTTTCTCTCTCTCTTTTTTTTTCACCCGGGGGAAGATGTTGTTTTCAAACGGACAACTAGCGTGATTTCAATACTATACGTACTTTCAAATTTATTTTAATTTTTGTCTCTCATTCATGAACCATCCACAACAATTAGGTTATAAGTCTTACCGATTCATATTGAGTTAGGGGAGCCTTCCTTAATTATGCCCATATGTGACTTGACCTCAGGATATTGTGTTAGAACTCTTGTACATATTCCATTTTTGTCCTAAAAGTCCTTTGATGCAGCTTACTCCAGCTTGTATAACTCTCTATCCCTAAAAAGATAGAAGATATGAGAATGATCAAAATCACTTCATAAACAATAATAATAGAATTAACCATTTAGTTACACTAAAGCTAGGAAAGAAGATCATAAATAAAATTATAATCTATCAACCAATACAAACATTTATTCGTTAGTTAAGAAAAAACTCACCTTTATCGTTAAGGATGATCATTTGTAACAACAATTTAATGAAACTTGTACTTTTGGAATCAAGATGAATTCTTTTTCAACTGCAATATAAAAAGCAATAATTTATTATTGATCCATCCATATTGTATGTCTTATATTCTACAGATTTTAACCACATAACTCCATTTTTTATTTGAATGAAAATGAAATCCTTAAACTATACGATATTATAATATTATATGTTAGAATAACTAGATTTAAAACGATGTTTCATAACTTACATCTATGATAAATTGCTCTTATAGATGAAATGATTGATTAGATCTACGAACAATACAAATTTCACAGCAATTGGATGATTCGATTGTCGAAGAGAGGCAATTGAAGATTGAGTAAATTTTGGTGTATAAAAAATTACACCTTTCATACAATATAAAAAGAAAATACGTCTTTTTACTTCAAAGGACATCAATTGTAAACATGTATAATTTGAAAAGTGTAGAAAATAATATTTTACTCACCTCTTTAAAATGTTTTAGGGACTAGTTGTAATCCAAAACTCAGTGTATGAATGTCATTTGATGAGTAAATGCCTGCACCATATGTAAATGAACATTAAGTAAAAAATCATTATAAATAAATTTGTAAGTCTAATAAGTCTAAGTTTACATTAATACCTTCTTGTTATATAAACTAAAAATCTTTATTTGTTTGTATTATAAACATTATTCCTTCCAAGATTCCGCACAAGCTTAATACATAAATCCTAAAATAAAATAAAATAAGTAAAAGAAATAATCAAACAACAAACATAAATTTAACAACAAATTAATTAATCAAATACCGTTTAGGATCAATGTACGGAAGTAAAGGAGCGCCTATGCGTTATTTTGGGAGGTAGAAGGATTCTCGCTCCTACCGACGATGAACTGATGTTGTAGAAGCATATTTGCGCTCCATCTTTTCTTTGGATCTTTAGTTGTGCACCTCTTCCAAAAATCGAAAGCCTCTTTGGACATTTTACTTCGCTTTATTAGTTTAATAAGATTTTGGTTCATATTTTTGTATTTCGATTGCGGCGTTGATGTGATCATTTCAAAGAAGGAGCATCCCAATGCCCAAATATCGGTAGAAGTATCATATTCTCCATCGTTTAATGTCTCAGGAGGCATATAATGAGGAGTACCTAGCGTCATTCCTGGAAGATTGAATGGCTGAATAGTCATACCAAAGTCTCCTATTTTGGCTTTCTCGTCGACCATTAATATGTTTTCCAGTTTTATATCACAATGAACGTATCCACTCTCATGGATGTAGCGCAGACCCTTTAAAATGGAAAGTGTATATTCCTTTGCTTCAATTTCGGAGATTCCGTTGTATTTAGTTGTCTTTGATGATTGAATGCGGTCGTGCAAAGTGCCGCCCGAGGCGTACTCCAAGAAAATATTTGTAAAAATATTTGTGCCTTCAACGGTGAAATCATAACCATATAGAAGAATAATATGCGGGCATTCTTTAAATTTAGAGAGAATATCCCTTTCGTGTAGGAGAGATGATGGATTTTCGTACTCCGCGGATTTAACTGCCATTATTGAAATAGACGGATAGAGACAATGTCCTTCTAATGGACGGCCTAGATAGACAACTCCATAACTGCCTTCGCCCAATTTTTCGAGTCTCTCCCACAAAGACATTATTATTCCTTTCAAAGTAAAACATAATTACGATTAAGAGAGAAATAACGAATTATTCAAATACACGAACAAATACGTTGAAAAAAATAATCACATACCAATTGACGCAATGTACCGAAAAATCAAAAGAGAACGGATTGAGTTGAGTGTTTTAGAAATTTTGGGAAGAGGAATGTGTGTGATGAATTTTTTTTGAATTGACTTGATTGGGATAGTTTTATAAAAAATAAAATAGATTTGAAACAGTAAAAAGCTAATTATTAGGAAGAAATATTTTATAATAAAAGATTTATTATATTTAAATAAAGAAAATAAAAAATAAAAATTTTTGTAATTTATTAAATAAAATAGATTTGAAACAATAAAAGCTAATTAATATAATTAATAGGATGAAAGATTTTATAATAAAAGATTAATAAAAAAAACCATAAAATTGTAATAGGCATAAATTTAGGAGGACTAATATTCTTCGACTAAGTCTTTGCAAGTAAAACATGGCAAAAAAGGCTTTCTTTCACAACTGACCCCGAGACTAATTAAGATTTTTCTTCTAGAGAGAAAGAGATTGAAACCAGTTTCCTCTTAGTTTGTTTAGCGTTGTCTTAATTAGTAGATCTATCTAGCTATCTATTTGTTTCTCCCACAGAAAACTTTGCATTTACAAATAATTAATTAGCAAAAATAAATCATCAAAAACAAATTTGGTGGCTTCTCAGATCTGTGTTTAATGTAGATTTTAAACACTGAATCAGTTCTTGGCACGTGAATACATAAAATGTCACCAACTACATCACCAACATTGATGCAATCTCTATCAATTGTGTGTCCAACAGCATCATAATTTAAATAAATCCTAATGGGTTTATTCACTTGCTTCTTTTCTTGGGCAGTTGAGAATCCAAGTAAAGTTCTTCCTTTTCGGTGAAGGGGCTTAGAGACTTCTTCTGCCTGATCATAAACTTGTGGTGTGACCGAATAGATCTTGTTGCCCGGTCGCCTTCTTTGTTTGAGTATTTCGTCGTGAATACAAGAATGCGATGATATTATATTGTTATCGTGAGTTGTTTCTGTTTCTGTTTCTGGCCATGGATTGTATTCTTGGTCTACTGAACAAAGTGTTTCCAGCGACAAAATCAGTAACATCTGCAAAAATTATGTGGTTTATCATCTACACTACTTAAGTTCAATGGAAGATTCCAAGTATCCATTATTCAATTAGTTCATTGGATCAAACCAGTTAATGACATTATCTATATTTTACATCCATGAAGTTCTAACATAAAAGACAGCTGAATATAAATTTGATGGAAGACAGTCTTCACAATTAACCGAAAACCCTCACTGAAATTAACCCTAAATCTAGCATTTTAGGCCTTCTAGGGTTCATTTTTGGGTGAAAGTTTCCTCATTAGCTCAAGCAAATTTCAGACAGCCATAAGAATTCTTTGAGCTCATTCCATTCAGATTCAACAAATGCATGAATAAAGAACAAAGAACTAAAAATCCTAAATCCCCAAAATCAAAATTAGCTTACTTTACCTGTAAAATGAAGACAGTTAACTGAAACAACCTCATTTCTCTGAAAACAACACCACATCGGCTACCTCGAAAAAACCTGAACTACAAAGTTAGACTTGAGAGCAGCACTGTCGAACCAGATTCCGTCAAAACGCCGGCGATTCTCCGATCGGTGTCAACATACAGAAAATAAAAAAACAAGTCAGTTTGCATTTTCAAGACTGATTAACATGCAAATGACTTTCCAACAAAAGGAATCTCTCTAATTTCAGCCTTAACAATCTCTCTAAATGAATCAAAAATTGTTTAGCATTCACTTGCCTTATCTTATTCATATGTTGATTTAGATGAGATAATGTTTTGGAACATAACTTAACCTAGTTAACTATCTATATATTCCCTACATTTGTTCGTTTTCTCTTTGAAATCTAGACTCAGCTCTATATCCAAAAAGTGTTTCTAAATCAGTGTACAAATACATCTTCTAAATGGTGTTTGAGCTGGGATGATTTGATTTGGTTTTTTATTGTCTTCCCTTAATTAACTGTTTTATTATATGCTTTTCTTTAGGTGAATGATGCTAAGGAAGTTGGTGCAAATATCAGATCTGGTCTAGGGATTACTAGAAGGGTACAAGACAAATAGATATTTCTAGATGAATCAAAAGTCTTAGTTCTTTGGTTGATCCTAGTGCTGATAAGGAGTTTTAGGAAGCTGTAGTAGTGAATTCGAATTCTACGAATTTGGTTAAAAAAATCTATGATTTTATGAGATTGATAGATCTATATAATCAAATTTCATTATTGAAAACAAAATAGAAGATGTAAATGAAAACAGGTTATTGCATTTGTTACAAATTATTATTATTTTTATTTGATTCGGTGTGATTATTTACAAAAAAAATAGTTTACAAAACCTTTTTGAATTCAATATTAGTTTCTTTTGAATTGAATACTTCTTTTGAAATTATCTCGAGGTTTACCTATTTATTGATCATAAATAATATTTTTTTAATTCGATATTAATGTAGAAACTTATAGAAATTATCATTAAAAAACATATTGATCAATTGATAAAAAAAATAAAATTACTTAGAACTTTAAGTTGAGATAGTAAATCAAGAGAAATAACTATTTGAGAGAAAAATCCTGTAATAGGGATTATTTGTTTATACAAAACTCAACAGGATTAAAAAACTCCCACTAAC
Source organism: Impatiens glandulifera (assembly GCF_907164915.1). NCBI lineage: Eukaryota > Viridiplantae > Streptophyta > Magnoliopsida > Ericales > Balsaminaceae > Impatiens > Impatiens glandulifera. The sequence goes on along the minus strand of NC_061862.1, from coordinate 76,762,238 downwards.
CTAAAAAAAGTACCTATAATATTTCATATAGGATTTACAATGGTTCCCCTTAACTTATATAAGATGATCAAGTTACATATATTGAATCAATCTTCACTTCTTTTCTTGTCTTCCCTTCGTCAATTATATGAATTTGACTCTTTATCTACATCATTATAAACAATAATGAATCAAATAATAAAGAAAGAGATATTATAACATTAATGAATCAATTAATAGAGAAATAGATAAATGAGTACGTACCTCAAATATAATGGATAGTTTATATTTCACCATCAAAGTCTCGTCTCATTATTTGTTGTGCTTTTTTTTTGTAAGCCTTTCATTCAATCGTTTGAAGCACCTTAGTTCTCTTAGGATATTTGGACCATCGTATTTGAATTCAATCACAATCATTCCTTTAGTCTCCATCCCACATTAGGCAGTCTTACAAGGTTGAGGTTTAGGGATTGGGATATAGCACAGTCGGGACTATCACCCTTTCGTTGTATAAGATTCATTATTGAGAGTTATTTTATAATAAATATATTTGAAGTCCGTTTAAGCAGAATCGGTATACTGATGCCCTTTATATTTGAGACTTTTCATTTCCTTTCCGGTTTTTTCTTTCTTTCTTTCTTTTCTCTCTCTCTCTTTTTTTCACCCGGGGAAGATGTTGTTTTCAAACGGACAACTAGTAGTGATTTCAATACTATACGTACTTTCAAATTTATTTTAATTTTTGTCTCTCATTCATGAACCATCCACAACAATTAGGTTATAAGTCTTACCGATTCATATTGAGTTAGGGGAGCCTTCCTTGAATTATGCCCATATGTGACTTGACCTCAGGATAATTGTGTTAGAACTCTTGTACATATTCCATTTTTGTCCTAAAAGTCCTTTGATGCAACTTACTCCAGCTTGTATAACTCTCTATCCCTAAAAAGATAGAAGATATGAGAATGATCAAAATCACTTCATAAACAATAATAATAGAATTAAACCATTTAGTTACAACTAAAGCTAGGAAAGAAGATCAATAAATAAAATTATAATCTATCAACCAATACAAACATTTATTCGTTAGTTAAGAAAAAACTCACCTTTATCGTTAAGGATGAATCATTTGTAACAACAATTTAATGAAACTTGTACTTTTTGGAATCAAGATGAATTCTTTTTCAACTGCAATATAAAAAAGCAATAATTTATTATTGATCCATCCATATTGTATGTCTTATATTCTACAGATTTTAACCACATAACTCCATTTTTTATTTGAATGAAAATTAAATCCTTAAACTATACGATATTATAATATTATATGTTAGAATAACTAGATTTAAAACGATGTTTCATAACTTACATCTATGATAAATTGCTCTTATAGATGAAATGATTGATTAGATCTACGAACAATACAAATTTCACGGCAATTGGATGATTCGATTGTCGAAGAGAGGCAATTGAAGATTGAGTAAATTTTGGTGTATAAAAAAATTACACCTTTCATACAATATAAAAAGAAAATACGTCTTTTTACTTCAAAAGGACATCAATTGTAAACATGTATAATTTGAAAAGTGTAGAAAATAATATTTTACTCACCTCTTTAAAATGTTTTAGGGACTAGTTGTAATCCAAAACTCAGTGTATGAATGTCATTTAATGAGTAAATGCCTGCACCATATGTAAATGAATATTAAGTAAAAAATCATTATAAATAAATTTGTAAGTCTAATAAGTCTAAGTTTACATTAATACCTTCTTGTTATATAAACTAAAATTCTTTATTTATTTGTATTATAAACATTATTCCTTCCAAGATTCCGCACAAGCTTAATACATAAATCCTAAAATAAAATAAAATAAGTAAAAGAAATAAACAAACAACAAACATAAATTTAACAACAAATTAATTAATCAAATACCGTTTAGGATCAATGTACGGAAGTAAAGGAGCGCCTATGCGTTATTTTGGGAGGTAGAAGGATTCTCGCTCCTACCGACGATGAACTGATGTTGTAGAAGCATATTTGCGCTCCATCTTTTCTTTGGATCTTTAGTTGTGCACCTCTTCCAAAAATCGAAAGCCTCTTTGGACATTTTACTTCACTTTATTAGTTTAATAAGATTTTGGTTCATATTTTTGCATTTCCATTGCGGTTTGATGTGATCATTTCAAAGAAGGAGAATCCCAATGCCCAAATATCGGTAGAAGTATCATATTCTCCATCGTTTAATGTCTCAGGAGGCATATAATGAGGAGTACCTAGCGTCATTCCTGGAAGATTGAATGGCTGAATAGTCATACCAAAGTCTCCTATTTTGGCTTTCTCGTCGACCATTAATATGTTTTCCGGTTTTATATCACAATGAACGTATCCACTCTCATGGATGTAGCGCAGACCCTTTAAAATGGAAAGTGTATATTCCTTTGCTTCAATTTCGGAGATTCCGTTGTATTTAGATGTCTTGGATGATTGAATGCGGTCGTGCAAAGTGCCGCCCGAGGCGTACTCCAAGAAGATATTTGTAAAACAATTTGTGCCTTCAACGGTGAAATCATAACCATATAGACGAATAATATGCGGGCATTCTTTAAATTTAGAGAGAATATCCCTTTCGTGTAGGAGAGATGATGAATTTTCGTACTCCGCGGATTTAACTGCCATTATTGAAATAGACGGATAGAGACAATGTCCTTCTAATGGACGGCCTAGATAGACAACTCCATAACTGCCTTCGCCCAATTTTTCGAGTCTCTCCCAGAAAGACATTATTATTCCTTTCAAAGTAAAACATAATTACGATTAAGAGAGAAATAACGAATTATTCAAATACACGAACAAATACGTTGAAAAAAATAATCACATACCAATTGACGCAATGTACCGAAAAATCAAAAGAGAACGGATTGAGTTGAGTGTTTTAGAAATTTTGGGAAGAGGAATGTTTGTGATGAATTTTTTCTTGAATTGACTTGATTGGGATAGTTTTATAAAAAATAAAATTGATTTGAAACAGTAAAAAGCTAATTATTAAGAAGAAATATTTTATAATAAAAGATTTATTATATTTAAATAAAGAAAATAAAAAATAAAAAATTTTGTAATTTATTAAATAAAATAGATTTGAAACAATAAAAGCTAATTAATAGGATCAAAGATTTTATAATAAAAGATTAATAAAAAAAACCATAAAATTGTAATAGGCATAAATTTAGGAGGACTAATATTCTTCGACTAAGTCTTTGCAAGTAAAACATGGAAAAAAAGGCTTTCTTTCACACCTGACCCCGAGACTAATTAAGATTTTTCTTCTAGAGAGAAAGAGATTGAAACCAGTTAGTTTCCTCTTAGTTTGTTTAGCGTTGTCTTAATTAGTAGATCTATCTAGCTATCTATTTGTTTCTCCCACAGAAAACTTTGCATTTACAAATAATTAATTAGCAAAAATAAATCATCAAAAACAAATTTGGTGGCTTCTGAGATCCGTGTTTAATGTAGATTTTAAACACTGAATCAGTTCTTGGCACGTGAATACATAAAATGTCACCAACTACATCACCAACATTGATGCAATCTCTATCAATTGTGTGTCCAACAGCATCATAATTTAAATAAATCCTAATGGGTTTATTCACTTGCTTCTTTTCTTGGGCAGTTGAGAATCCAAGTAAAGTTCTTCCTTTTCGGTGAAGGGGCTTAGAGACTTCTTCTGCCTGATCATAAACTTTTGGTGTGACCGAATAGATCTTGTTACCCGGTCGCCTTCTTTGTTTGAGTATTTCGTCGTGAATACAAGAATGCGATGATATTATATTGTTATCGTGAGTTGTGTCTGTTTCTGTTTCTGGCCATGGATGGTATTCTTGGTCTACTGAACAAAGTGTTTCCAGCGACAAAATCAGTAACATCTGCAAAAATTATGTGGTTTATCATCTACACTACTTAAGTTCAATGGAAGATTACAAGTATCCATTATTCAATTAGTTCATTGGATCAAACCAGTTAATGACATTATCTATATTTTACATCCATGAAGTTCTAACATAAAAGACAGCTGAATATAAATTTGATGGAAGACAGTTTTCACAATTAACCGAAAACCCTCACTGAAATGAACCCTAAATCTAGCATTCTAGGCCTTCTAGGGTTCATTTTTGGGTGAAAGTTTCCTCATTAGCTCAAGCAAATTTCAGACAGCCATAAGAATTCTTTGAGCTCATTCCATTCAGATTCAACAAATGCATGAATAAAGAACAAAGAACTAAAAATCCTAAATCCCCAAAATCAAAATTAGCTTACTTTACCTGTAAAATGAAGACAGTTAACTGAAATAACCTCATTTCTCTGAAAACAACACCACATCGGCTACCTCGAAAAAACCTGAACTACAAAGTTAGACTTGAGAGCAGCACTGTCGAACCAGATTCCGTCAAAACGTCGGCGATTCTCCGATTGGTGTCAACATACAGAAAATAAAAATACAAGTCAGTTTGCATTTTCAAGACTGATTAACATGCAAATGACTTTCCAACAAAAGGAATCTCTCTAGTTTCAGCCTTAACAATCTCTCTAAATGAATCAAAAATTGTTTAGCATTCACTTGCCTTATCTTATTCATATGTTGATTTAGATGAGATAATGTTTTGGAACATAACTTAACCTAGTTAACTATCTATATATATATTCCCTACATTTGTTCGTTTTCTCTTTGAAATCTAGACTCAGCTCTATATCCAAAAAGTGTTTCTAAATCAGTGTACAAATACATCTTCTAAATGGTGTTTGAGCTTGGATGATTTGATTTGGTTTTTTATTGTCTTCCCTTAATTAACTGTTTTATTATATGCTTTTCTTTAGGTGAATGATGCTAAGGAAGTTGGTGCAAATATCAGATCTGGTCTAGGGATTACTAGAAGGGTACAAGACAAATAGATATTTCTAGATGAATCAAAAGTCTTAGTTTTTTGGTTGATCCTAGTGCTGATAAGGAGTTTTAGGAAGCTGCAGCAGTGAATTCGAATTCTACGAATTTGGTTAAAAAAATCTATGATTTTATGAGATTGATAGATCTATATAATCAAATTTCATTATTGAAAACAAAATAGAAGATGTAAATGAAAACAGGTTATTGCATTTGTTACAAATTATTATTATTTTTATTTGATTCGGTGTGATTATTTACAAAAAAATAGTTTACAAAACCTTTTTGAATTCAATATTAGTTTCTTTTGAATTGAATACTTCTTTAGAAATTATCTCGAGGTTTACCTATTTATTGATCATAAATAATATTTTTTAATTCGATATTAATGTAGAAACTTATAGAAATCATCATTAAAAAACATATTGATCAATTGATAAAAAAAATAAAATTACTTAGAACCTTAAGTTGAGATAGTAAATCAAGAGAAATAACTATTTGAGAGAAAAATCCTGTAAACAGGATTAAAAAACTCCCACTAACCTAAAAAAAGTACCTATAATATTTCATATAGGATTTACAATGGTTCCCCTTAACTTATATACAAGATGATCAAGTTACATATATTGAATCAATCTTCACTTCTTTTCTTCTCTTCCCTTCGTCAATTATATGAATTTGACTCTTTATCTACATCATTATAAACAATAATGAATCAAATAATAAAGAAAGAGATATTATAACATTAATGAATCAATTAATAGAGAAATAGATAAATGAGTACATACCTCAAATATAATGGATAGTTTATATTTCACCATCAAAGTCTCGTCTCATTATTTGTTGTGCTTTTTTTTGTAAGCCTTGCATTCAATCGTTTGAAGCACCTTAGTTCTCTTAGGATATTTGGACCATCGTATTTGAATTCAATCACAATCATTCCTTTAGTCTCCATCCCACATTAGGCAGTCTTACAAGGTTGAGGTTTGGGGATTGGGATATAGCACAGTCGGGACTATCACCCTTTCGTTGTATAAGATTCATTATTGAGAGTTATTTTATAATAAATATATTTGAAGTCCGTTTAAGCAGAATCGGTATACTGATGCCCTTTATATTTTAGACTTTTCATTTCTTTTCCGGTTTTTTTCTTTCTTTCTTTCTTTTCTCTCTCTCTCTTTTTTTTTCACCCGGGGAAGATGATGTTTTCAAACGGACAACTAGCAGTGATTTCAATACTATACGTACTTTCAAATTTATTTTAATTTTTGTCTCTCATTCATGAACCATCCACAACAATTAGGTTATAAGTCTTACCGATTCATATTGAGTTAGGGGAGCCTTCCTTGAATTATGCCCATATGTGACTTGACCTCAGGATAATTGTGTTAGAACTCTTGTACATATTCCATTTTTGTCCTAAAAGTCCTTTGATGCAACTTACTCCAGCTTGTATAACTCTCTATCCCTAAAAAGATAGAAGATATGAGAATGATCAAAATCACTACATAAACAATAATAATAGTATTAAACCATTTAGTTACAACTAAAGCTAGGAAAGAAGATCAATAAATAAAATTATAATCTATCAACCAATACAAACATTTATTCGTTAGTTAAGAAAAAACTCACCTTTATCGTTAAGGATGAATCATTTGTAACAACAATTTAATGAAACTTGTACTTTTTGGAATCAAGATGAATTCTTTTTCAACTGCAATATAAAAAAGCAATAATTTATTATTGATCCATTCATATTGTATGTCTTATATTCTACAGATTTTAACCACATAACTCCATTTTTTATTTGAATGAAAATGAAATCCTTAAACTATACGATATTATAATATTATATGTTAGAATAACTAGATTTAAAACGATGTTTCATAACTTACATCTATGATAAATTGCTCTTATAGATGAAATGATTGATTAGATCTACGAACAATACAAATTTCACGGCAATTGGATGATTCGATTGTCGAAGAGAGGCAATTGAAGATTGAGTAAATTTTGGTGTATAAAAAATTACACCTTTCATACAATATAAAAAGAAAATACGTCTTTTTACTTCAAAAGGACATCAATTGTAAACATGTATAATTTGAAAAGTGTAGAAAATAATATTTTACTCACCTCTTTAAAATGTTTTAGGGACTAGTTGTAATCCAAAACTCAGTGTATGAATGTCATTTAATGAGTAAATGCCTGCACCATATGTAAATGAACATTAAGTAAAAAATCATTAAAAATAAATTTGTAAGTCTAATAAGTCTAAGTTTACATTAATACCTTCTTGTTATATAAACAAAAAATCTTTATTTGTTTGTATTATAAACATTATTCCTTCCTAGATTCCGCACAAGCTTAATACATAAATCCTAAAATAAAATAAAATAAGTAAAAGAAATAATCAAACAACAAACATAAATTTAACAACAAATTAATTAATCAAATACCGTTTAGGATCAATGTACGGAAGTAAAGGAGCGCCTATGCGTTATTTTGGGAGGTAGAAGGATTCTCGCTCCTACCGACGATGAACTGATGTTGTAGAAGCATATTTGCGCTCCATCTTTTCTTTGGATCTTTAGTTGTGCACCTCTTCCAAAAATCGAAAGCCTCTTTGGACATTTTACTTCGCTTTATTAGTTTAATAAGATTTTGGTTCATATTTTTGCATTTCCATTGCGGCGTTGATGTGATCATTTCAAAGAAGGAGCATCCCAATGCCCAAATATCGGTAGAAGTATCATATTCTCCATCGTTTAATGTCTCAGGAGGCATATAATGAGGAGTACCTAGCGTCATTCCTGGAAGATTGAATGGCTGAATAGTCATACCAAAGTCTCCTATTTTGGCTTTCTCGTCGACCATTAATATGTTTTCCGGTTTTATATCACAATGAACGTATCCACTCTCATGGATGTAGCGCAGACCCTTTAAAATGGAAAGTGTATATTCCTTTGCTTCAATTTCGGAGATTCCGTTGTATTTAGATGTCTTTGATGATTGAATGCGGTCGTGCAAAGTGCCGCCCGAGGCGTACTTCAAGAAGATATTTGTAAAAAATTTGTGCCTTCAACGGTGAAATCATAACCATATAGACGAATAATATGCGGGCATTCTTTAAATTTAGAGAGAATATCCCTTTCGTGTAGGAGAGATGATGAATTTTCGTACTTCGCGGATTTAACTACCATTATTGAAATAGACGGATAGAGACAATGTCCTTCTAATGGACGGCCTAGATAGACAACTCCATAACTGCCTTCGCCCAATTTTTCGAATCTCTCCCACAAAGACATTATTATTCCTTTCAAAGTAAAACATAATTACGATTAAGAGAGAAATAACGAATTATTCAAATACACGAACAAATACGTTGAAAAAAATAATCACATACCAATTGACGCAATGTACCGAAAAATCAAAAGAGAACGGATTGAGTTGAGTGTTTTAGAAATTTTGGGAAGAGGAATGTGTGTGATGAATTTTTTTTTGAATTGACTTGATTGGGATAGTTTTATAAAAAATAAAATAGATTTGAAAAAGTAAAAAGCTAATTATTAGTAAGAAATATTTTATAATAAAAGATTTATTATATTTAAATAAAGAAAATAAAAAATAAAAAATTTTGTAATTTATTAAATAAAATAGATTTGAAACAATAAAAGTTAATTAATAGGATGAAAGATTTTATAATAAAAGATTAATAAAAAAAACCCATAAAGTTGTAATAGGCATAAATTTAGGAGGACTAATATTCTTCGACTAAGTCTTTGCAAGTAAAACATGGCAAAAAAGGCTTTCTTTCACAACTGACCCCGAGACTAATTAAGATTTTTCTTCTAGAGAGAAAGAGATTGAAACCACTTTCCTCTTAGTTTGTTTAGCGTTGTCTTAATTAGTAGATCTATCTAGCTATCTATTTGTTTCTCCCACAGAAAACTTTGCATTTACAAATAATTAATTAGCAAAAATAAATCATCAAAAACAAATTTGGTGGCTGCTCAGATCCGTGTTTAATGTAGATTTTAAACACTGAATCAGTTCTTGGCACGTGAATACATAAAATGTCACTTCTTCAAGCCTTGTCCAAACAATCCCAGATTAAACAAGGCCATGCACTAACTCCAAAAACCCTCCTTAATTCAAACAATTAGCTAAGTCTTAAGTAAACAGATGTCTCATTCAAGGGTAAAATAAAGATAACTAACATTGATGCTTTCAAATGGAATATAGGGTTCTTGTTGGACATGTTGCATTATTCTTTGGGATTTAGTTGTCTCTTCTTTAGGCAGGTGTTTCAATTTGATATCATGTTGCATTGCACAAAAACTTAGTTATGCGTTTCCGCATTCTCTAAACAGTCATGATTATAATAATTTATTTATTTCAATGAGTAATAAGTTTTTTTAATTTGTAAATATAAATATATATATATATATATGTATATATATATTTTTGTATAAAATATTTTTTATAAATTTGTAAAATTTTAATATTTAAAGAGCTGGCAAATTTTAACTTTTATTTAACCTGTCAAAATTTTGATTAAGTTGATGAATATTATTATCGTGATTAAAAAAATAAAATAAATAATTTAATGATTATCAAATTAATGTTGCAAATAATTAAAATATAAAGGCAATAGAAAAATATCCTTTTTCTTGCATTTTGGGGTATCCTTATTTTAATTGTCACAATTATAACATATTAAACAAGAAATAAGCTCTAATTAATTTTATGAGGTATAAAATATAATTTATTTATATATTGATTTTGTCTTTATTTAATAAAAAAATTAATTAAAAATCAATATTATATTATGTTTTTGTATTTGTTTTAGTTTGATTATTTAAAAAAATAATATTTACAAACTAGTTAGGTTAGATATACATTACTCAATATTTTGATAGGTAACTTCTTTAGTTCAATATCACCTTCTCTCTATTATCTTCTTTCTTTAGTGTTGAATCTATAGTGAAGAATTGAAGACATCTATTGATAAAAAATACTTTGTTACTTTGAACCTTAAGATGAGATAGTAAATCACGATAAACAAAATATTTTAGAGAAAAATCTTGTAGTGTTATTGAGCTAGAAGATATTTATTTATACAAAACTCAACATTATTAAAAAAAAAACTCCGCTAATATAATAAAAATTACCTATAATATTCAATACAGGATTTATAATTGTTCTCCTTAACTTATATATATAAAATGATCAAGTTATATGTATTGAATCAATCTTCATTTCTTATTTTTCTCCGTCATTCATTTCCTTCTCATCATCATTTTTTACCAATAGTTCGAAACACCTCCTTCTCTTAGGATATTTTGATCATCGTATTTGAATCCAATCACAATAATTCCTTTGTCTCTGTCCCACATTAGGTGGCATTATAAGGTTGGGGTTTGGAATTTAACATAATCAGGAACCACCTTTTTTTGTTTTATAGGAATCATGATGATGAGTTATTTTGTAATAAATTTAGTTGGAGTCCGTTTAAGTATAATCGTTAGATATTACGTAAGTAGAGAGATTTTAGTTGATTTAAATTTTTAATGGTACCAATATTATAAATATTCAGAGGCATACTGTTTTCGACTTTAATAATTTGAGTAACTCTATAAGGAGCATTTACGTGTATATTATTAAGATTATAAATAATAGGTAATATGTTCGGTAACACCTGAATTTGGACATCAAGTGGGATCTACAATAGTAGACGATGTAACTAATATTGTGGTAGAATTTGTAGAATGATTAAAACGAGGGCACTTGAGAACACTATGTACTTGTATATTACATATTTGACAAGGTGGATTATAAAAACAACTTTAGGAGCGATGATCAATTTTATGAAAAAAAAATTATATTTAGGATATGCCCTTGTTTAAATTTTGGATTATTGATTTGAATTATATTCTTTTGATCATCTGTTTCTTGAAGAAATTTGTGAGGAGTTTTAAGATTTTTTTTTACTATACCCATAAAATCACAACCTATCATGATTGGAGTAATTTGTGATTTCCAATAGATATAGTTTTGTTTATCAAGATTTACGTTTCCAACTATTATTGGTAGAACTAATTAAGAAGTGATATTGTTCTTCCATTGAAATTGTTTTCGGGAGTTGTCACCTATTAGCTCTGATACCAAGTTTGATTTTAAAATCACAATATAAACAATAACTATTTGATTGAGTTATAGAATAAAAGATTGAAATAATATTGTTGATTGAATGCTTAATATTTAAAATAGTTTAGCTGTTAATAGAAAAGTTAAATAATATGAGAAAATTTATGAAATAATATATAAAACCTAATTAACATAAGATAAATAATAAATTTCTCTTATTTGTTTAATAGTTTATGATCTTATATTTGTGGACTGCTCTTTGATCCTATAGATGTGCTAACTGAAATTCTCTAAGAAAAAACTTGTGACAGAATCCTATAATGGTTGATATTTTTCTTAGATTTTAAAAGTGGAGAGTAAATGTGGGCAGTATATGGGCATGTAGTTGTAAAATTTCGGATTGGGAAAGATCCTTTGCACAATGACCTAGGTTATGTTTTTATATGGAGAGCTAGGGAAACACTAAATCCTATAGGCCCGTGAGTAATAATTTTTACCTAGTCTTGTGGAAGCAAACAAACTTACCTAGTCTTTAGGAAGTTAAATGTCCATGATCTTCACATTTCCGTTTTGCCCTTTTATTTTTATCCAAAATCAAATAAATTTAAATAAAGTAAACTTATGAAGATAACTAACTTACTCCCAACTAATCTAACTAATTTTCTAAAAGGAATGCTAACTAACTTTTCTAAACAAGAAAACTAAACTACCTCTCTAATTAGAAATTAAACAAATTGATTAAACAAATTTTTTAATAAAAGAGAAAGACTAAGTATGTTACCTTTAAAATTGTATTTAATTAAATTAAATCAAATCTAATTAAACAAATTTTTTTTAACAAAATAAATAAATATTTTTCGTTAATATTAAGCAAAAAAACATTTTTTTTTTATTTTTTTTATTTTAAGTATTATCATCTTACCTTATTAAAATAATCTGAAATCAACTATTTTTTAAAATTTTAATTAATTAAAAACTAATTGCTTATAAACTATAAAAATTGGGTGTTAGGATTGTGATCAACGATGGAGATTGATCCTCACAAAGTTGAATGTTTACGCACACAACGTTTGATAATAACCCTGTTAGAGGTTAATTATCTCGTTTTTACTATACGCAAATCGTCACAAACTCTTGACAAAGTCAAGTGCGGAACTGTTTGTTTTGAATTGAAACGATATATGATCAATAGGAATGATAAGAGAGGGAAAAACACACAACGCAAGACACATAATTTATGGATGTTCGGAGTATAAGCTACTACATCACCCCTTCTTCTCAAACCTTTGAGAAGGATATACACTAGAATATTCAGTCTGTTTATAACACGTATGCAAACCTAGTCGAACACCATGGCTTAGTTACTGTTAGTTTTTCGACCTTCCAATACACTCACTCTGTTGAACAGAAACAAATTCTGTCAACTTACAATGCTCACCACTCACACAGAAAAACTAGTATTGTTATACAAATTCGGAATTCTAACACATTGACGTCTTGTTAAACTTTTTGAGATTTTTGGAATTCAAGAAAAGGTAGTGAAGCAGGTTGACCTCTATCTTCTTAAATAGGCAAATGTCAACGAATATATTTGTTGCTCAACGGCTATATCTGCTTCATTAGACATCTTATCTTGATCTTGATTAGTTGAGGTTCAGAATAGTACATTAGATGAGATATTCTTTGATCTTGTCTATACTTGGATGATAGTAAGCCAAATTCTCATTAATGCGATTTTAATCTCCAAGAGATACATATCACATACTATTTGACTTGTCTCTGATAATGGTTCTGCTGCTGCATGAAGATTTTTATCAGTCTGTCTTTGCACTTAAATGGAAACAATCATTTGGGAGGTATAAAACTGATGTCTTCATTTGACCCGTCTTGATACTTAATTTATTTCTCTTTCTAATTAATTTATTCCTCTTTATCAATTAATTTCTTTACTTTCTTGTACATCTAATTAATTTATCCTCTCTAACTAATTAATTAATTTATCCCTACTATTATTTAATTTTTTATTTTCTTTACTATTAATTAATTTATCTTCTCTAGTTAAAAAATTAAATTTTGTATTTTTTTTTCTTTTCTATTGCTCATCTCTCTTTCCAATAAAATGAACTCAATAATTAAAAATAAATTTTCACAATGTAACTCAAAAACTAAAATTAATATCTTATTGAAATATCATAATAATTTTTTTTGAATAAAAAATAGTGCGATGTAATAAAATTACCAGTAATCTAATATAAGAATTTAAAAACAATGAAGACAAAAGTACGCTGAATGTTATCTTTTCACAATATTTGACCACCAAAACATCAACCAATAAAGAACGACATTCGTCAGATTTTTTTCTAAATTGTTGAACCTCATTCATCAACGGAGTGAGAGTTTTGTGACGATGTCTTCCCTCAAAAAAACTATGATCATCACAATTGTTAGTGATGCTGATACCCACGTTTCACATTTTTCCGTCATCGGTCGATAATATAATTTTGAGGAACCTCAATCACCTCATTCATTATCAACAAAAATATCGCATGTCTAAATAAAAAATCATAAAACTCAAACATTCGGTAAAGACAATTAACTTGGCAATCTAACATAGTATAACACACTACAAAACAAAATTTTCGTAGTTGTTCTTTATTTGTTGCAAAAATAGTCTACTACTTAAAATATCATAGTTTCTCCTTCTTCCTTCACTAATGAGGCATTGCGAAACATCAAACCTCTTAATTTATCTTGGAAAAATTTAAATATTTTTTTAGTATACGCATTTTCATATTGTCGCTCAATAGGATAGCCAATTATTATAGGGATCACATAATTGAAAGAAGCAAAATCCAAAACATTTTCATTTTCAATCTCCTCTTTGAAAAATGATCATACTGCTCAACAAATTGTTTCAATGAAGTTTTAGAATGCACATACTCATAAAAAATATTCATATTTTCACTTCTTTGAGATGTAGACATACCTGCCCAAAATTTATCTTTGACATATACAAGCATCCATTTATTATGTTCTTCATTCCAAGACTAAAACCATACATTATTCTCTAAGTTAAACTCTTCAATCATACTCTCTGTCATTTCTCATCACACTCATCAACTGTAAGTGAGTTATATACAATGTTCTTCATTTGTTTCCTTGTTACTTTATATTGCGCAAAAACACCAAATTTAGTTGGAATTTTTTTTATTATATGCCAAAGACATAAACGGTGATGAGAATTTGGAAATACCTCTGCAATTGCAATTGTCATTGAACGACATTGGTCTGTGACTAATCCTTTGGAGCATGTCCAAACATACATACCAACCAAGTTTTGAACAACCATATGAATGATTCTGTATCTTCACTAGATAATAGTCCATATCCAAGTAAAACATATTAACCATGATGATTCACTCCAACAAATAGAGAGATAGAAATGTCATAACTATTAGTCAAATATGTTGTATCAAAAGTAATAACATTGAAAAAATAATCATATGCAGTTCTTGATCTTGTATCTGCCCAAAAAAAATTTCTAATCCGAGATTCACCATCTAAATCAAGCTCGTAAAAAAATTTGAGTTCCTACTTTGCATTCGACAATAATATGCACTCAAAGCTCTAGAATATTCATTCCCTAATCTCAACCTTATAACATCTGAAGTGTAATTTCTAAAGCTTATTTCATCTAATGACAAATTATCATAGTCTTCTGCCTCTACTATAAATGATTGAAAACTTTTATTTAATGTTATTTCAGTTTCATCATTTAGTTCTAATCTTCTCTTTGTAACTAAATCCAATACTTTATTAGATCTAAATTATCGTAATTTTTATGTGCTCAATATATGGTTATGTTCAAGGTGTACACCATTTATTACAAATTTTGTATTACAAAAAATAACACACTATTAATATTTCTTAAAGGATTAGAATATGATGAGAAATAGAGAATAGAAATATTAGATAAACATTTATAAGTAATTAAAAATAATAAAAATATTAATAAGTCAAAAAAATAATAAGAAAAAGAAAAAGAGGGCAAAAAGAATAAATAAAAAAATATTTGATAAATAAAATAATTGAAAAGTCATAAAAATATAAAAAATATAAGAGATAATTTCATAATTCAACCAAACTAACTGTAAGAGAAATATTAAACATTAATTAGTGGGAGCGAAAAAAATTAATTAATAAATACAACACATTATTTTTTATTTGAACATATTATTAAAATATTTAATGTGAGATTGTTATAAAGTTTTTAGTTATTTTTTTAAGATAGATGAGAGATAATAAATATCAAAGACAAAAAAGGTAGGTACCAACACTTGTTGGTGGTCAAATATGGTGAAAAGATAACATTCATCATACTTTTGTCTTCATTATTTTTTTAATTATGTTAGGCTGTCTAGTTTAATTATGTATTGTATCTTGGATTTTCCCATTATAATCAAGTTTCTAAATCCTGAATTTAATCCTACTTGTTTGATTTGGCTAGCTTCAAGCTTCTTTTGCTTTTATTCTCAAATCCTGACCATACTATTGGGGAGATTCATTTAGTCTTAGGAAGTTCTGGTACCCCATTATGATCATCCTATGGGGATCATTTAGAACGAGAGAGGAATCCAGAAGAATCTTTCTTGAGCACCCTTGTCTCGATCAATCAAAGGGTCAAATCTAGTGTTAGGAAGTTCGGGTACCCTATCATGATTATATTGGAATTTTTAGGGTCACTAGTATAATAAATAATTGTGCAAATGTCATATTTAATATAAGTCAAAATAATGTGATCTAATGTGATTAAGTTTATGGTTTATGAGTGTATTTGTCATGAATATAAAGTGAGGATACCTAAGTGGTATTTCTAATTTGATGAAGGGACTGAATTAGAAATAACTTAACTATAATTATGTAACTGTAATGGTCCCCATTTGATGTACGGGAAATTCTCCTTTGCGTTCCCATCAACAGAGAGAGAAACATATTGTTGTACTCATCAAATGAAAGAACCAATCCACATAAGGAAAGTTCAAGGAAAGAGATTAAAGAATTATTCAATTCATGCAAAGTCTAATAAAAAGAATATTCATGATTCATCAATTAAGGTACGCTTCCTTTCCTCCGCTGCATTCAGATTTTAATTTCTCACACATTAAATTAGGATCTAATTAGGATAATTCTAACTATTAGTATAATATTTATTGTTGTGAGAATATATATATCATTGGGCATAAGATATATTATGGATTTATGATAATTTCAAATAATATATATTGACAATTTCAAATCATATCAATATTATTATCAATATTATTAGGAATATATATTGATTTTAATAATATTATTAAGAATATATACATTAAATTTGAATATATTGATTTTGATTATATATATATATATTTATCTTTTCATTCATGAAGATTGGTATATCTTTATATTATATATTAGATTATATGAATTTATCATGAAGATTGATGCGAAAAGATATTTGAATTATCTTATAAGATCCCTAGATTTAGGGATATTTAGAATCTTTTCTTAAATGATGAGATTTAGGGATATTTAGAATCTTTTCTTAAATGATATTTTCTGATTATATATACTGATTTTGATAATTTCAAACCATAATATTATTAGGAATATAAATAGATTTTGTTAATGAATTTGATGAAGAATATATATATCTTAGATTTAAAAAATTTAATCGGAAAGATATATATATATTTATCTTTCAAAATTTATATATTCTGAATTAAAATTAAATTTATGAAGTTTATCATCAATCAAGATTAACGATAGATTAAGAGATATTTGAATTTTTTTCTCATGATTTCGGAATATATATATAGATATTGTAATTTTTGATATTACGGAATAATTGAGTACGAAATATAAAGATTTATCCTAAATTCATGGATATTTAGATTCTCTCGGTTAAGTTTCTATATATGATATTTAGATTCTATCGGGGTTAAGTTTCTATATATGATATATGGATACTTAGATTTTATCAAGTTAAGTTTTTAGATTTATGGATATTTAAATTATTTCTAGATTTATGAATATATAGGAGGAACACTTAAATAATTATTTAATAATGTTTTCTAGATATTTAAAGTTCTTAAATTTTTGAATATTTAGATTCTATGACTAGATTAAAGGATATTTAGATTTTGTCGTTGTTAAAGGAGGAATTCTATGTTTTATTTGAAGGTCGACAATTAAATATCCATAAAAAGTTTGGATATTCTTTATTAAAGGATTAATATAATATAATATAATATAATATAATATAAATTAGAAAGAATTAAGGAATAATTTTATTATAACATATATAAATCAATATATAATAAAATTTTAATTATAACTTTTGGATTAAAAAATTAAGATTAATGATTATTATTAATAAATTAATGAATAATTGAATTTACGGTCATAAAAAAATTAAAATTTTGTCAAATAAATCTTGAAGATTTATTTTTTAAATTGATTAATATGAGACATTACAAATTTCAAATTCATATTTGGCCTACGGTATAATTTTATTTTTTATAATAAAATAAATTATATGTTTATTTGGTAAATTATATATTATTTATTTGAGTTATATACAATAATATGACATTTAAATTTAAAATTATTTGAATTGTATTGATTGATACAAATAATCACCAAAGCGACAATGTTTGTTGAAATTAATTCAATACAATTTTGAATGGTAGTATTGTGTAATCCATGTGATTATATTATTTGGCCCAAAGGCTGATAATTAATTTACAGAATTGCATCAATACTTGTGATGATAAATATATAATAATTATAAAGTTTTATTTATGTGAATAATTAATCTATCCAAAGATAGATTGATTATTTGACATTTCTTATTATTAATGTTTGATCATTACACCAAAATACTATTAGCAATTAATATTACTGTCCAAAGACTTGATATTAATATTGCATTAAGTATTTTGACATGGAATAAATCATTATTTGAATTTAGTTGTTATTTAAGTTTATAAATGTGAGCAACTATTTTATTGAATATTCTAAGTGATTAAGGGGTATAATTTTTATTATGTCAAGTTAAAGATAGTATTTTTTAGAAGAGACTACAATATTATTTTTGAGGATATTGAGTTAGAGGGGAGAAATGATTTTGTCTTTAAAAATGATTTAGATTAATAATTCATATTGTGGAAGATTTGATTTATATCTCAAGTGTTTTTTGACATTGATAATGATTTTTTATTGATATTATGATAATGTTCAAAAATCAAGTGTAACAAGACAATATTGATCAAATTAATTAAGTACAAACTCAACAACCTCAAAATCAAGTGTCTTTATGACAATCCAGTTTAATTGAATTACTCTTTAAGTACAATTTGTGGTACTCGTTGCATATTTTGATATAGAGCTTCACCATAATAGATGTTAAGGGGTTTTTCAATAAAGACATTGAAAAACAATTTGGTGCAATGAGAAAACTTTGTGTCGAGAGACCAAATTAATATGGTTTGCAAATTAAAGAAATTCATCTATAGACTTAAAGAAGCGTCTCGTTAGTGATACCATAAATTTCACAAAATAACAATTCTCTCTTTTGGTTTTGAGGTGAATTTAATTGATTATTTGTGTATCACAAGTTCAGTGGGAGTAAACATCTATGTATGGTTTTATATATGGGTGACATTTTGTTTGTCACAAATTTTGTTTGACGTTAAGTAGTCAATACTTACGAGATATTTGAAAAGAACTAAGAATTAAATGTTCACATATACAAAGTCGGAAAATCTTGAGATCATTAAGTATTTTGACTTCGATCTTACGGGATGCCAAAACATTATGAAATTCACTTCGGGTTATATTTTTCGCTAGCTGGTTTTGTTGGTTTTGAAGAAGTGTCAAACAAATACTTATGGTGTCATCCACTATTGCAGCGAAAGTTATGACATGTTACTAGGCATCAAATTAAGTGATTTTGACATCAAGTTTATTTTATGAAAGAAATGATACAAAGTGGATAGATTTCTATTAAATATATATGTACAAATCTATGGTTATGATCCTCTTGGCAATAAGTTTATCATCTAATGTCTTTCATGAGGATATTGCTCATATGAGTGTCGTAGAGATCAACGATCTCTAACTTCAGTGGGAGTTTGTAATTTTGACATCTTCCAGTTTAATTATTTTATAGATATTTATGAAGTTTCTTATTCTGATCAGAAATTAAGTATTATTGAGTTCATTACACTTTGTATAATTATGTTCAAAGTATGATCTCACTAAAGTTAAGTAGGACCAGTTGAAATTTGACATGAAAAGATCACCTTGCATGGAATTTTCATTCCTCACATTCATGATATGATTTGTCAATTAATTGTATTGATTTATGTGATCATTGTTGGGTCTAGTTGTGCTTAAATACAACGACGAGCTCTTTGGTCCTATATTGATATAATTAATTGATAAAATTGTTTATACAACATATGATTGAGATGACATAAAACTTCAGGCGCATTATGGTTTATACACTTATTTTTGTACATACGTGACCCAGTGGAAGATTGTTGGAATTTTTAGTGTCACTAGTATAATAAATAATTGTGCAAATGTCATATTTAATATAAGTCAAAATAATGTGATCTAATGTGATTAAGTTTATGGTTTATGGGTGTATTTGTCATGAATATAAAGTGAGGATACCTAAGTGGCATTTCTAATTTTATGAAGGGACTGAATTAGAAATAACCAAACTATAATAACTAACTTAATTTTAGTTATATGTAACGGTAATGGTCCCCATTTGATGTAAGTAAAATTCTCCTTTGTGTCCCCATCAACAGAGAGAGAAACATATTGTCGTACTCATCAAATGGAAGAACCAATCCACATAAGGAAAGTTCAAAGAAAGAGATTAAAGAATTATTCAATTCATGCAAAGTCTAAGAAAGAGAAGATTCATGATTCATCAATTAAGGTACGCTTCTGCCGCATTTAAATTTTAATTTCTCACACATTAAATTAGGATGTAGTTAGGATAATTCTAACAGATTATCCTATGGGGGGATCATTTAGAACGAGAGGATATTTTAGATGTTTTGATAATAGGAAAAGACCAATCGAAATTTAGAAGTCCTTCTTGAACAACCCTTGTCTCAATCAAACAATTGGTCTCGATAGTCTTAGGAAGTTCTAGTACCCCATCATGATTATCCTATGGGGTATCATTTAGAACTAGAGGGACCTTTTAGATGTTTCGATAATAAGAAAAGACCAATTGAAATCAGAAAGACTTTCTTGAGAAACCCTTTTCTTGATCAACAAATGGGTTTCCCGTCGCATCCACTTTGCTATAAAATGACCATTTATTGAAATAAAGAAAAAGAAACACTCAAATATACCAACATCAACACTCAACACTCAATAGCAGCAGTTCTTTTCAAGCTGCTTCCAAATCAAGTCGATCTCAACTCTGTCTTCTACTTCACTTTGACTAGATAATTTGATTATGTGCATAAAATTGGAAAACCCAACTATCTTCATATATAATTAACTGGCTTTACTATACTAAAATTAGTACAAATTGTGAAATTTATTCAACTACCTTTCTTTTCATTTCTTTTCAATATTTCGAAGTTTGTAATCAATATAGTTGTTATATAAAATCCCATTTGGAAACACTTATTAGAGTTGGGTATGGGTTTGTACGAGAATTTTCTTTCTAGGTTTGTACTAGAAACATTTTTTTTATGTGAAGTATCTTATTCATATGTTGATTTAGATGAGATAATGTTTTGGAACATAACTTCACCTAGTTAACTATCTATATATTCCCTACATTTGTTCGTTTTCTCTTTGAAATCTAGACTCAGCTCTATATCCAAAAAGTGTTTCTAAATCAGTGTACAAATACATCTTCTAAATGGTGTTTGAGCTGGGATGATTTGATTTGGTTTTTTATTGTCTTCCCTTAATTAACTGTTTTATTATATGCTTTTCTTTAGGTGAATGATGCTAAGGAAGTTGGTGCAAATATCAGATCTGGTCTAGAGATTACTAGAAGGGTACAAGACAAATAGATATTTCTAGATGAATCAAAAGTCTTAGTTCTTTGGTTGATCCTAGTGCTGATAAGGAGTTTTAGGAAGCTGCAACAGTGAATTCGAATTCTACGAATTTGGTTAAAAAAATCTATGATTTTATGAGATTGATAGATCTATATAATCAAATTTCATTATTGAAAACAAAATAGAAGATGTAAATGAAAACAGGTTATTGCATTTGTTACAAATTATTATTATTTTTATTTGATTTGGTGTGATTATTTACAAAAAAATAGTTTACAAAACCTTTTTGAATTCAATATTAGTTTCTTTTGAATTGAATACTTCTTTTGAAATTATCTCGAGGTTTACCTATTTATTGATCATAAATAATATTTTTTAATTCGATATTAATGTAGAAACTTATAGAAATCATCATTAAAAAATATATTGATCAATTGATAAAAAAAATAAAATTACTTAGAATCTTAAGTTGAGATAGTAAATGAAGAGAAATAACTATTTGAGAGAAAAATCCTGTAATAGTATTGCATTAGGGGATTATTTGTTTATACAAAACTGAACAGGATTAAAAAACTCCCACTAACCTAAAAAAAGTACCTATAATATTTCATATAGGATTTACAATGGTTCCCCTTAACTTATATATAAGATGATCAAGTTACATATATTGAATCAATCTTCACTTCTTTTCTTCTCTTTCCTTCGTCAATTATATGAATTTGACTCTTTATCTACATCATTATAAACAATAATGAATCAAATAATAAAGAAAGAGATATTATAACATTAATGAATCAATTAATAGAGAAATAGATAAATGAGTACATACCTCAAATATAATGGATAGTTTATATTTCACCATCAAACTCTCGTCTCATTATTTGTTGTGCTTTTTTTGTAAGCCTTTCATTCAATCGTTTGAAGCACCTTAGTTCTCTTAGGATATTTGGACCATCGTATTTGAATTCAATCACAATCATTCCTTTAGTCTCCATCCCACATTAGGCAGTCTTATAAGGTTGAGGTTTGGGGATTGGGATATAGCACAGTCGGGACTATCACCCTTTCGTTGTATAAGATTCATTATTGAGAGTTATTTTATAATAAATATATTTGAAGTCCGTTTAAGCAGAATCGGTATACCGATGCCCTTTATATTTGAGACTTTTCATTTCCTTTCCGGTTTTTTCTTTCTTTCTTTCTTTCTTCTCTCTCTTCTTCTTTTTTTTTAATTTTTTTTATTTTTTACACCAGGGGAAGATGATGTTTTCAAACGGACAACTAGCAGTGATTTCAATACTTTATGTACTTTCAAATTTATTTTAATTTTTGTCTTTCATTCATGAACCATCCACAACAATTAGGTTATAAGTGTTACCGATTCATATTGAGTTAGGGTAGCCTTCCTTGAATTATGCCCATATGTGACTTGACCTCAGGATAATTGTGTTAGAACTCTTGTAGATATTCCATTTTTGTCCTAAAAGTCCTTTGATGCAACTTACTCCAGCTTGTATAACTCTCTATCCCTAAAAAGATAGAAGATATAAGAATGATCAAAATCACTTCATAAACAATAATAATAGTATTAAACCATTCAGTTACAACTAAAGCTAGGAAAGAAGATCAATAAATAAAATTGTAATCTATCCACCAATACAAACATTTATTCGTTAGTTAAGCAAAAACTCACCTTTATCGTTAAGGATGAATCATTTGTAACAGCAATTTAATGAAATTTGTACTTTTCGGAATCAAGATAAAATCTTTTTCAACTGAATTATAAAAAAGCAATAATTTATTATTGATCCATCCATATTGTATGTCTTATATTCTACAGATTTTAACCATATAACTCCATTTTTTATTTGAATGAAAATGAAATCCTTAAACTATACGATATTATAATATTATATGTTAGAATAACTAGATTTAAAACGATGTTTCATAACTTACATCTATGATAAATTGCTCTTATAGATGAAATGATTCATTAGATCTACGAACAATACAAATTTCATGGCAATTAGATGATTCGATTGTCGAAGAGAGGCAATTGAAGATTGAGTAAATTTTGGTGTATAAAAAAATTACACCTTTCATACAATATAAAAAGAAAATACGTCTTTTTACTTCAAAAGGACATCAATTGTAAACATGTATAATTTGAAAAGTGTAGAAAATAATATTTTACTCACCTCTTTAAAATGTTTTAGGGACTAGTTGTAATCCAAAACTCAGTGTATGAATGTCATTTAATGAGTAAATGCCTGCACCATATGTAAATGAACATTAAGTAAAAAATTATTATAAATAAATTTGTAAGTCTAATAAGTCTAAGTTTACATTAATACCTTCTTGTTATATAAACTAAAAATCTTTATTTGTTTGTATTATAAACATTATTCCTTCCAAGACTCCGCACAAGCTTAATTCATAAATCCTAAAATAAAATAAAATAAGTAAAATAAATAATCAAATAACAAACATAAATTAAACAACAAATTAATTAATCAAATACCGTTTAGGATCAATGTACGAAAGTAAAGGAGCGCCTATGCGTTATTTTGGGCTATAGAAGGATTCTCGCTCCTACCGACGATGAACTGATGTTGTAGAAGCAAATTTGCGCTCCATCTTTTCTTTGGATCTTTAGTTGTGCACCTCTTCCAAAAATCGAAAGCCTCTTTGGACATTTTACTTCGCTTTATTAGTTTAATTAGATTTTGGTTCATATTTTTGCATTTCCATTGCGGCGTTGATGTGATCATTTCAAAGAAGGAGCATCCCAATGCACAAATATCGGTAGAAGTATCATATTCTCCATCGTTTAATGTCTTAGGAGGCATATAATGAGGAGTACCTAGCGTCATTCCTGGAAGATTGAATGGCTGAATAGTCATACCAAAGTCTCATATTTTGGCCTTCTCGTCGACCATTAATATGTTTTCCGGTTTTATATCACAATGAACGTATCCACTCTCATGGATGTAGCGCAGACCCTTTAAAATGGAAAGTGTATATTCCTTTGCTTCAATTTCAGAGATTCCGTTGTATTTAGATGTCTTTGATGATTGAATGCGGTCGTGCAAAGTGCCGCCCGAGGCGTACTCCAAGAAGATATTTGTAAAAAAATTTGTGCCTTCAACGGTGAAATCATAACCATATAGACGAATAATATGCGGGCATTCTTTAAATTTAGAGAGAATATCCCTTTCGTGTAGGAGAGATGATGAATTTTCGTACTCCACGGATTTAACTACCATTATTGAAATAGACGGATAGAGACAATGTCTTTCTAACGGACGACCTAGATAGACAACTCCATAACTGCCTTCGCCCAATTTTTCGAGTCTCTCCCACAAAGACATTATTATTCCTTTCAAAGTAAAACATAATTACGATTAAGAGAGAAATAACGAATTATTCAAATACACGAACAAATACGTTGAAAAAAATAATCACATACCAATTGGCGCAATGTACCGAAAAATCAAAAGTGAACGGATTGAGTTGAGTGTTTTAGAAATTTTGGGAAGATGAATGTGTGTGATGAATTTTTTCTTGAATTGACTTGATTGGAATAGTTTTATAAAAAAATATAATAGATTTGAAACAGTAAAAAGCTAATTATTAGGAAGAAATATTTTATAATAAATGATTTATTATATTTAAATAAAGAAAATAAAAAATAAAATTTTTTGTAATTTATTAAATAAAATAGATTTGAAATAATAAAAACTAATTAATAGGAAAAAAGATTTTATGATAAAGATTAATAAAAAAAACCATAAAATTGTAATAGGCATAAATTTAGGAGGACTAATATTCTTCGACTAAGTCTTTGCAACTAAAACATGGCAAAAAAGGCTTTCTTTCACAACTGACCCCGAGACTAATTAAGATTTTTTTTCTAGAGAGAAAGAGATTGAAACCAGTTTCCTCTTAGTTTGTTTAGCGTTGTCTTAATTAGTAGATCTATCTAGTTATCTATCTGATTCTCCCACATAAAACTTTGCATTTACAAATAATTAATTAGCAAAAATAAATCATCAAAAACAAAATTAGTGGCTGCTCAGATCCGTGTTTAATGTAGATTTTAAACACTGAATCAGTTCTTGGCACGTGAATACATAAAATGTCACTTCTACAAGCCTTGTCCAAACAATCCCAGATTAAACAAGGCCATGCACTAACTCCAAAAACCCTCCTTAATTCAAACAATTAGCTAAGTCTTAAGTAAACAGATGTCTCATTCAAGGGTAAAATAAAGATAACTAACATTGATGCTTTCAAATGGAATATAGGGTTCTTGTTGGACATGTTGCATTATTCTTTGGGATTTAGTTGTCTCTTCTTTAGGCAGGTGTTTCAATTTGATATCATGTTGCATTGCACAAAAACTTAGTTATGCGTTTCCGCATTCTCTAAACAGTCATGATTATAATAATTTATTTATTTCAATGAGTTTTTTTAATTTGTAAATATAAATATATATATATGTATATATATATTTTTGTATAAAATATTTTTAATATTTAAAGAGCTGACTAATTTTAACTTTTATTTAACCTGTCAAAATTTTAATTAAGTTGATGAATATTATTATCGTGATTAAAAAAATAAAATAAATAATTTAATGATGATTAAATTAATGTTGCAAATAATTAAAATATAAAGGCAATAGAAAAATATCTTTTTTCTTACATTTTGGGGCATCCTTATTTTAATTGTCACAATTATAACATATTAAACACTAGCTAGAAATAAGCTCTAATTAATTTTATGAGGTATAAAATATAATTTATTTATATATTGATTTTGTCTTTATTTAATAAAAAAATTAATTAAAAATCAATATTATATTATGTTTTTGTATTTGTTTTAGTTTGATTATTTAAAAAAAAAAATATTTACAAACTAGTTAGGTTAGATATACATTACTCAATATTTTGATATGTAACTTCTTTAGTTCAATATCACCTTCTCTCTATTATCTTCTTTCTTTAGTGTTGAACCTATAGTGAAGAATTGAAGACATCTATTGATAAAAAATACTTTGTTACTTTGAACCTTAAGATGAGATAGTAAATCACGATAAACAAAATATTTTAGAGAAAAATCCTGTAGTGTTATTGAGCTAGAAGATATTTATTTATACAAAACTCAACATTATTAAAAAAAAAAAAACTCCGCTAATATAATAAAAATTACCTATAATATTCAATACAGGATTTATAATTGTTCTCCTTAACTTATATATATAAAATGATCAAGTTATATGTATTGAATCAATCTTCATTTCTTATTTTTCTCCGTCATTCATTTCTTTCTCATCATCATTTTTTACCAATTGTTCGAAACACCTCCTTCTCTTAGAATATTTTGATCATCGTATTTGAATCCAATCACAATAATTCCTTTGTCTCTATCCCACATTAGGTGGCATTACAAGGTTGGGGTTTGGGGATTGGAATTTAACATAATCAGGAACCACCTTTTTTTTGTTTTATAGGAATCATGATGATGAGTTATTTTGTAATAAATTTAGTTGGAGTCCGTTTAAGTACAATCGTTTAAGTATAATCGTTAGATATTACGTAAGTAGAGAGATTTTAGTTGATTTAAAATTTTAGTGGTACTAATATTATAAATATTCAGAGGCATACTGTTTTCGACTTTAATAATTTGAGTTACTCTATAAGGAGCATTTACGTGTATATTATTAAGATTAGAAATAATATGTAATATGGTCGTTAACACCTGAATTTGGACATCAAGTGGGATCTACAATAGTAGACGATGTAACTAATATTATGGTAGAATTTGTAGAATGATTAAAACGAGGGCACTTGAGAACACTTCTCATGTACTTGTATATTACATATTTGACAAGGTGGATTATAAAAACAACTTTAGGAGCGATGATCAATTTTATGAAAAAAAAATTATATTTAGGATATGCCCTTGTTTAAATTTTGGATTATTGATTTGAATTATATTCTTTTGATCATCTGTTTCTTGAAGAAATTTGTGAGGAGTTTTAAGATTTTTTTTACTATACCCATAAAATCACAACCTATCATGATTGGAGTAATTTGTGATTTCCAATAGATATAGTTTTGTTTATCAAGATTTACGTTTTCAACTATTATTGGTAGAATTAATTAAGAAGTGATATTGTTCTTCCATTGAAATTGTTTTCGGGAGTTGTCACCTATTAGCTCTGATACCAAGTTTAATTTTAAAATCACAATATAAACAATAACTATTTGATTGAGTTATAGAAGAAAAAGATTTAAATAATATTGTTGATTGAATGCTTAATATTTAAAATAGTTTAGCTGTTAATAGAAAAGTTAAATAATATGAGAAAATTTATGAAATAATATATAAAACCTAATTAAAAGAAGATAAATAATAAATTTCTCTTATTTGTTTAATAGTTTACGAGCTTACATTTGTGGACTACATTTGTGGACTGCTCTTTGATCCTATAGATGTGCTAACTGAAATTCTCTAAGAAAAAACTTGTGACAGAATCCTATAATGGTTGATATTTTTCTTAGATTTTAAAAGTGGAGAGTAAATGTGGGCAGCATATGGGCATGTAGTTGTAAAATTTCGGATTGGGGAAGATCCTTTGCACAATGACCTAGGTTATGTTTTAAAGGGAGAGCTAGGGAAACACTAAATCCTATAGGCCCGTGAGTAATAATTTTTACCTAGTCTTGTGGAAGCAAACAAACTTACCTAGTCTTTAGGAAGTTAAATGTCCATGATCTTCACATTTCCGTTTTTCCCTTTTATTTTTATCCAAAATCAAATAAATTTAAATAAAATAAACTTATGAAGATAACTAACTAACTCCCAACTAATCTAACTAATTTGCTAAAAGGAATGCTAACTAACTTTTCTAAACAAGAAAACTAAACTACCTCTCTAATTAGAAATTAAACAAATTTTTTAATAAAAGAGAAAGACTAAGTATGTTACCTTTAAAATTGTATTTAATTAAATCAAATCTAATTAAACAAATTTTTTTTAACAAAATAAATAAATATTTTTCGTTAATATAAAGCAAAAAAACATTTTTTTTTTATTCTAAGTATTATCATCTTACCTTATTAAAATAATCTGAAATCAACTATTTTTTAAAATTTTAGTTAATTAAAAACTAATTGCTTATAAACTATAAAAATTGGGTGTTAGGATTGTGATCAACGATACAGATTGATCCTCACAAAGTTGAACGTTTACGCACACAACGTTTGATAATAACCTTGTTAGAGGTTAATTATCTCGTTTCTACTATACGCAAATCGTCACAAACTCTTGACAAAGTCAAGTGCGGAACTGTTTGTTTTGAATTGAAACAATATATTATCAATAGGAATGATAAGAGAGGGAAAAACACACAACGCAAGACACATAATTTATGGATGTTTGGAGTATAAGCTACTACATCACCCCTTCTTCTCAAACCTTTGAGAAGGATATACACTAGAATATTCAGTCTGTTTATAACACGTATGCAAACTTAGTCGAACACCATGACTTAGTTACTGTTAGTTTTTCAACCTTCCAATACACTCACTCTGTTGAACAGAAACAAATTCTGTCAACTTACAATGCTCACCACTCACACAGAAAAACTAGTATTGTTATACAAATTCGGAATTTTAACACATTGACGTATTGTTAAACTTTTTGAGCTTTTTGGAATTCAAGAAAAGGTAGTGAAGCAGGTTGACCTCTATCTTCTTAAATAGGCAAATGTCAACGAATATATTTGTTCCTCAACGGCTATATCTGCTTCATTAGACATCTTATCTTGATCTTGATTAGTTGAGGTTCAGAATAGTACATTAGATGAGATATTCTTTGATCTTGTCTGTACTTGGATGATAGTAAGCCAAATTCTCATTAATGCGATTTTAATCTCCAAGAGATACATATCACATACTATTTGACTTGTCTCTGATAATGGTTCTGCTGCTGCATGAAGATTTTTATCAGTCTGTCTTTGCACTTAAATGGAAACAATCATTTGGGAGGTGTAAAACTGATGTCTGCATTTGACCTGTCTTGATACTTAATTTATTTCTCTTTCTAATTAATTTATTCCTCTTTATCAATTAATTTCTTTATTTTCTTGTACATCTAATTAATTTATCCTCTCTAACTAATTAATTAATTTATCCCTACTATTATTTAATTTTTTCTTTTTTTTACTATTAATTAATTTATCTTCTCTGGTTAAAAAATTAAATTGTAACTCAAAAACTAAAATTAATATCTTATTGAAATATCATAATAATTTTTTTTGAATAAAAAATAGTGCGATGTAATAAAATTACCTGTAATCTAATATAAGAATTTAAAAACAATGAAGACAAAAGTACGCTGAATGTTATCTTTTCACAATATTTGACCACCAAGTGTTCATACCTACCATTATCAATTAAAAAAATATATAAATAAGTTAATTGTGATATAAATTATTTCAAGCAAATATAGTATATTATGTAAAATAAAATAAATCAAACATTTTTTCGAGTATACCACCGATTTTCTCACAATTTTTTCAACCACGGATTGTTTTCACTTTGTTGGGTGGACATCCTAGAACTCGTACCATTAATGGAGAGTGTATTGTTTTTATACTGGATGTAGACACTTCTTTCAACTATTCATTATTTTAAGGTATTAGCGGTAAATTGCAATTATTTTCAGCCATTGAATACTCAAGATTAATAGAAATTAGTTTGTTCTTCACGTCTTCCAAAACATCAACCAATAAAGAACGACATTCGTCAGATTTTTTTCTAAATTGTTGAACCTCATTCATCAACGGAGTGAGAGTTTTGTGACGATGTCTTCCCTCAACAAAACTATGATCATCACAATTGTTAGTGATGCTGATACCCACGTTTCACATTTTTCCGTCATCGGTCGATAATATAATTTTGAGGAACCTCAATCACCTCATTCATTATCAACAAAAATATCGCATGTCTAAATAAAAAATCATAAAACTCAAACATTCGGTAAAGACAATTAACTTGGCAATCTAACATAGTATAACACACTACAAAACAAAATTTTCGTAGTTGTTCTTTATTTGTTGCCAAAATAGTCTACTACTTAAAATATCATAGTTTCTCATTCTTCCTTCACTAATGAGGCATTGCGAAACATCAAACCTCTTAATTTATCTTGGAAAAATTTTAATATTTTTTTAGTATACGCATTTTCAAATTGTCACTCAATAGGATAGCCAATTATTATAGGGATCGCATAATTGAAAGAAGCAAAATCCAAAACATTTTTATTTTCAATCTCTTCTTTAAAAAATGATCATACTGCCCAACAAATTATTTCAATGAAGTTTTAGAATGCACATACTCATAAAAAAATATTCATATTTTCACTTCTTTGAGATGTAGACATACCTGCCCAAAATTTATCTTTGACATATACAAGCATCCATTTATTATGTTCTTCATTCCAAGACTAAAACCATACATTATTCTCTAAGTTAAACTCTTCAATCATACTCTCTGTCATTTCTCATCACACTCATCAACTGTAAGTGAGTTATATACAATGTTCTTCATTTGTTTCCTTATCACTTTATATTGCGCAAAAACACCAAATTTAGTTGGAATTTTTTTTATTATATGCCAAAGACATAAACCGTGATGAGAATTTGGAAATACCTCTGCAATTGCAATTGTCATTGAACGACACTGGTCTATGACTAATCCTTTGGAGCATGTCCAAACATACATACCAACCAAGTTTTGAACAACCATATGAATGATTCTGTATCTTCACTAGATAATAGTCCATATCCAAGTAAAACATATTAACCATGATGATTCACTCCAACAAATAGAGAGATAGACATGTCATAACTATTAGTCAAATATGTTGTATCAAAAGTAATAACATTGAAAAAATAATCATATGCAGTTCTTGATCTTGTATCTGCCAAAAAAAAATATCTAATCCGAGATTCACCATCTAAATCAAGCTCGTAAAAAATATTTGAGTTCCTACTTTGCATTAGACAATAATATGCACTCAAAGCTCTAGAATATTCATTCCCTAATCTCAACCTTATAACATCTGAAATGTAATTTCTAAAGCTTATTTCATCTAATGACAAATTATCATAGTCTTCTGCCTCTACTATAAATGATTGAGCACTTTTATTTAATGTTATTTCAGTATCATCATTTAGTTCTAATCTTCTCTTTGTAACTAAATTCAATACTTTATTAGATCTAAATTATCGTAATTTTTATGTGCTCAATATATGGTTATGTTCAAGGTGTACACCATTTATTACAAATTTTGTATTACAAAAAGTAACACACTATTAATATTTATTAAAGTATTAGAATATGATGAGAAATAGAGAATAGAAATATTAGATAAACATTTATAAGTAATTAAAAATAATAAAAATATTAATAAGTCAAAAAAATAATAAGAAAAAGAAAAAGAGGGCAAAAAGAATAAATAAAAAATATTTGATAAATAAAATAATTGAAAAGTCATAAAAATATAAAAAAATATAAGAGATAATTTCATAATTCAACCAAACTAACTGTAAGAGAAATATTAAACAATAATTAGTGGGAGCGAAAAAAATTAATTAATAAATACAACACATTATTTTTTATTTGAACATATTATTAAAATATTTAATGTGAGATTGTTGTAAAGTTTTTAGTTATTTTTTTAACTTAGATGAGAGATAATAAATATCAAAGAAAAAAAAGGTAGGTATGAACACTTGTTGGTGGTCAAATATGGTGAAAAGATAACATTCATCATACTTTTGTCTTCATTATTTTTTTAATTATGTTAGGCTGTCTAGTTTAATTATGCATTGTATCTTGGATTTTCCCATTATAATCAAGTTTCTAAATCCTGAATTTAATCCTACTTGTTTGATTTGGCTAGCTTCAAGCTTCTTTTGCTTTTATTCTCAAATCCTGACCATACTATTGGGGAGATTCATTTAGTCTTAGGAAGTTCTGGTACCCCATTATGATCATCCTATGGGGGATCATTTAGAACGAGAGGAATCCAGAAGAATCTTTATTGAGCACCCTTGTCTCGATCAATCAAAGGGTCAAATCTAGTGTTAGGAAGTTCGGGTACCCTATCATGATTATGTTGGAATTTTTAGGGTCACTAGTATAATAAATAATTGTGCAAATGTCATATTTAATATAAGCCAAAATAATGTGATCTAATGTGATTTAATAAATTAATGAATAATTGAATTTCGGTCATAAAAAAATTAAAATTTTGTCAAATAAATCTTGAAGATTTATTTTTTAAATTGATTAATATGAGACATTACAAATTTCAAATTCATATTTGGCCTACGGTATAATTTTATATTTTATAATAAAATAAATTATATGTTTATTTGGTAAATTATATATTATTTATTTGAGTTATATACAATAATATGACATTTAAATTTAAAATGATTTGAATTGTATTGATTGATACAAATAATCACCAAAGTGACAATGTTTGTTGAAATTAATTCAATACAATTTTGAATGGTAGTATTGTGTAATCCATGTGATTATATTATTTGGCCCAAAGGCTGATAATTAATTTACAGAATTGCATCAATACTTGTGATGATAAATATATAATAATTATAAAGTTTTATTTATGTGAATAATTAATCTATCCAAAGATAGATTGATTATTTGACATGTCTTATTATTAATGTATGATCATTACACCAAAATACTATTAGCAATTAATATTACTGTCCAAAGACTTGATATTAATATTGCATTAAGTATTTTGACATGGGATAAATCATTATTTGAATTTAGTTGTTATTTAAGTTTATAAATGTGAGCAACTATTTTATTGAATATTCTAAGTGATTAAGGGCTATAATTTTTATTATGTCAAGTTAAAGATAGTATTTTTTAAAAGAGACTACAATATTATTTTTGAGGATATTGAGTTTGAGGGGAGAAATGATTTTGTCTTTAAAAATGATTTAGATTAATAATTCATATTGTGGAAGATTTGATTTGTATCTCAAGTGTTTTTTGACATTGATAAGGATTTTTTATTGATATTATGATGATGTTCAAAAATCAAGTGTAACAAGACAATATTGATCAAATTAATTAAGTACAAACTCAACAACCTCAAAATCAAGTGTCTTTATGACAATTCAGTTTAATTGAATTACTCTTTAAGTACAATTTGTGGTACTCGTTGCATATTTTGATATAGAGCTTCACCATAATAGATGTTAAGGGGTTTTTCAATAGAGACATTGAAAAACAATTTGGTGCAATGAGAAAACTTTGTGTCGAGAGACCAAATTAATATGGTTTGCAAATTAAAGAAATTCATCTATAGACTTAAAGAAGCGTCTCGTTAGTGATACCATAAATTTCACAAAATAATAATTCTCTCTTTTGGTTTTGAGGTGAATTTAATTGATTATTTGTGTATCACAAGTTCAGTGGGAGTAAACATCTATGTATGATTTTATATATGGGTGACATTTTATTTGTCACAATTTTGTTTGACGTTAAGTAGTCAATACTTACGAGATATTTGAAAAGAACTAAGAATTAAATGTTCACATATACAAAGTCGGAAAATCTTGAGATCATTAAGTATTCTGATTTCGATCTTACGGGATGCCAAAACAGTTTAAAATTCACTCCGGGTTATATTTTTCGCTAGCTGGTTTTGTCGGTTTTGAAGAAGTGGCAAACAAATACTTATGGTGTCATCCACTATTGCAGCGAAATTTATGACATGTTACTAGGCATAAAATTAAGTGATTTTGACATCAAGTTTATTTTATTAAAGAAATGATACAAAGTGGATAGATTTCTATTAAATATATATGTACAAATCTATGGTTATGAACCTCTTGGCAATAAGTTTATCATCTAATGTCTTTCATGAGGATATTGCTCATATGAGTGTCGTAGAGATCAACGATCTCTAACTTCAGTGGGAGTTTGTAATTTTGACATCTTCCAGTTTAATTATTTTATAGATATTTATGAAGTTTCTTATTCTGATCAGAAATTAAGTATTATTCAGTTCATTACACTTTGTATAATTATGTTCAAAGTATGATCTCACTAAAGTTAAGTAGGACCAGTTGAAAATTGACATGAAAAGATCACCATGCATGGAATTTTCATTTCTCAAATTCATGATATGATTTGTCAATTAATTGTATTGATTTATGTAATCATTGTTGGGTTTAGTTGTGCTTAAATACAACGACGAGCTCTTTGGTCCTATATTGATATAATTAATTGATAAAATTGTTTATACAACATATGATTGAGATGACATAAAACTTCAGGCGCATTATGGTTTATACACTTATTTTTGTACATACGTGACCCAGTGGAAGATTGTTGGAATTCTTAGTGTCACTAGTATAATAAATAATTGTGCAAATGTCATATTTAATATAAGTCAAAATAATGTGATCTAATGTGATTAAGTTTATGGTTTATGGGTGTATTTGTCATGAATATAAAGTGAGGATACCTAAGTAGCATTTCTAATTTTATGCAGGGACTGAATTAGAAATAACCTAACTACAATAACTAACTTAATGTTAGTTATATGTAACGGTAATGGTCCCCATTTGATGTAAGTAAAATTCTCCTTTGCGTCCCCATCAACAGAGAGAGAAACATATTGTCATACTCATCAAATGGAAGAACCAATCCACATAAGGAAAGTTCAAGGAAAGAGATTAAAGAATTATTCAATTCATGCAAAGTCTAAGAAAGAGAAGATTCATGATTCATCAAATTAAGGTATGCTTCTGCCGCATTTAGATTTTAATTTCTCACACATTAAATTAGGATCTAGTTAGGATAGTTCTAACAGATTATCCTATGGGGGGATCATTTAGAACGAGAGAATATTTTAGATGTTTTGATAATAGGAAAAGACCAATCGAAATTTAGAAGTCCTTCTTGAACAACCCTTGTCTCAATCAAACAATTGGTCTCGATAGTCTTAGGAAGTTATAGTACCCCATCATGATTATCCTATGGGGTATCATTTAGAACTAGAGGGACCTTTTAGATGTTTCGATAATAAGAAAAGACCAATTGAAATCAGAAAGACTTTCTTGAGAAACCCTTTTCTCGATCAACAAATGGGTGTCCCGTCGCATCCACTTTGCTATAAAATGACCATTTATTGAAATAAAGAAAAAGAAACACTCAAATATACCAACATCAACACTCAACACTCAATAGCAGCAGTTCTTTTCAAGCTGCTTCCAAATCAAGTCGATATCAACTCTGTCTTCTACTTCACTTTGACTAGATAATTTGATTATGTGCATAAAATTGGAAAACCCAACTATCTTCATATATAATGAACTGGCTTTACTATACTAAAATTAGTATAAATTGTGAAATTTATTCAACTACCTTTCTTTTCATTTCTTTTCAATATTTCGAAGTTTGTAATCAATATAGTTCTTATATAAAATCCCATTTGGAAACACTTATTAGAGCTGGGTATGGGTTTGTACGAGAATTTTCTTTCTAGGTTTGTACTAGAAACATTTTTTTATGTGAAGTATCTTATTCATATGTTGATTTAGATGAGATAATGTTTTGGAACATAACTTAACCTAGTTAACTATCTATATATTTCCTACATTTGTTCGTTTTCTCTTTGAAATCTAGACTCAGCTCTATATCCAAAAAGTGTTTCTAAATCAGTGTACAAATACATCTTCTAAATGGTGTTTGAGCTGGGATGATTTGATTTGGTTTTTTATTGTCTTCCCTTAATTAACTGTTTTATTATATGCTTTTCTTTAGGTGAATGATGCTAAGGAAGTTGGTGCAAATATCAGATCTGGTCTAGGGATTACTTGAAGGGTACAAGACAAATAGATATTTCTAGATGAATCAAAAGTCTTAGTTCTTTGGTTGATCCTAGTGCTGATAAGGAGTTTTAGGAAGCTGCAGCAGTGAATTCGAATTCTATGAATTTGGTTAAAAAAATCTATGATTTTATGAGATTGATAGGTCTATATAATCAACTTTCATTACAGAAAACAAAATAGAAGATGTAAATGAAAACAGGTTATTGCATTTGTTACAAATTATTATTATTTTTATTTGATTTGGTGTGATTATTTACAAAAAATAGTTTACAAAACCTTTTTTGAATTCAATATTAGTTTCTTTTGAATTGAATACTTCTTTTGAAATTATCTCAAGGTTTACATATTTATTGATCATAAATAATATTTTTTAATTCGATATTAATGTAGAAACTTATAGAAATCATCATTAAAAAACATATTGATCAATTGATAAAAAATAAAATTACTTAGAACCTTAAGTTGAGATAGTAAATCAAGAGAAATAACTATTTGAGAGAAAAATCCTGTAATAGGGATTATTTGTTTATACAAAACTCAACAGGATTAAAAAACTCCCACTAACCTAAAAAAAGTACCTATAATATTTCATATAGGATTTACAATGGTTCCCCTTAACTTATATATAAGATGATCAAGTTACATATATTGAATCAATTTCACTTCTTTTCTTCTCTTCCCTTCGTCAATTATATGGATTTGACTGTTTATCTACATCATTATAAACAATAATGAATCAAATAATAAAGAAAGAGATATTATAACATTAATGAATCAATTAATAGAGAAATAGATAAATGAGTACATACCTCAAATATAATGGATAGTTTATATTTCACCATCAAAGTCTCGTCTCATTATTTGTTGTGCTTTATTTTTGTAAGCCTTTCATGCAATCGTTTGAAGCACCTTAGTTCTCTTAGGATATTTGGACCATCGTATTTGAATTCAATCACAATCATTCCTTTAGTCTCCATCCCACATTAGGCAGTCTTACAAGGTTGAGGTTTGGGGATTGGGATATAGCACAGTCGGGACTATCACTCTTTCGTTGTATAAGATTCATTATTGAGAGTTATTTTATAATAAATATATTTGAAGTCTGTTTAAGCAGAATCGGTATACTGATGCCCTTTATATTTGAGACTTTTCATTTCCTTTCCGGTTTATTCTTTCTTTCTTTCTTTTCTCTTTTTTTTTTCACCCGGGGAAGATGATGTTTTCAAACGGACAACTAGCAGTGATTTCAATACTATACGTACTTTCAAATTTATTTTAATTTTTGTCTCTCATTCATGAACCATCCACAACAATTAGGTTATAAGTCTTACCGATTCATATTGAGTTAAGGGAGCCTTCCTTGAATTATGCCCATATGTGACTTGACCTCAGGATAATTGTGTTAGAACTCTTGTAGATATTCCATTTTTGTCCTAAAAGTCCATTGATGCAACTTACTCCAGCTTGTATAACTCTCTATCCCTAAAAAGATAGAAGATATAAGAATGATCAAAATCACTTCATAAACAATAATAATAGTATTAAATCATTTAGTTACAACTAAAGCTAGGAAAGGAGATCAATAAATAAAATTATAATCTATCAACCAATACAAACATTTATTCGTTAGTTAAGCGAAAACTCACCTTTATCGTTAAGGATGAATCATTTGTAACCGCAATTTAATGAAACTTGTACTTCTCGGAATCAAGATGAAATCTTTTTCAACTGCAATATAAAAAAGCAATAATTTATTATCGTTAGAAGTATCATATTCTCCATCGTTTAATGTCTCAGTGGCATATAATGAGGAGTACCTAGCGTCATTCCTGGAAGATTGAATGGCTGAATAGTCATACCAAAGTCTCCTATTTTGGCCTTCTCGTCGACCATTAATATGTTTTCCGGTTTTATATCACAATGAATGTATCCACTCTCATGGATGTAGCGCAGACCCTTTAAAATGGAAAGTGTATATTCCTTTGCTTCAATTTCGGAGATTCCGTTGTATTTAGATGTCTTTGATGATTGAATGCGGTCGTGCAAAGTGCCGCCCGAGGCGCACTCCAAGAAGATATTTGTAAAAAAATTTGTGCTTTCAACGGTGAAATCATAACCATATAGACGAATAATATGCGAGCATTCTTTAAATTTAGAGAGAATATCCCTTTCGTGTAGGAGAGATGATGAATTTTCGTACTCCGCGGATTTAACTGCCATTATTGAAATAGACGGATAGAGACAATGTCCTTCTAATGGACGGCCTAGATAGACAACTCCATAACTGCCTTCGCCCAATTTTTCGAGTCTCTCCCACAAAGACATTATTATTCATTTCAAAGTAAAACATAATTACGATTAAGAGAGAAATAAAGAATTATTCAAATACACGAACAAATACGTTGAAAAAAATAATCACATACCAATTGACGCAATGTACCGAAAAATTAAAAGAGAACGGATTGAGTTGAGTGTTTTAGAAATTTTGGGAAGAGGAATGTGTGTGATGAATTTTTTCTTGAAATGACTTGATTGGGATAGTTTTATAAAAAATAAAATAGATTTAAAACAGTAAAAAGCTAATTATTAGGAAGAAATATTTTATAATAAAATATTTATTAGATTTAAATAAAAAAAATAAAAAATAAAAATTTTTGTGATTTATTAAATAAAATAGATTTGAAAATAAAAGCTAATTAATAGGAAGAAAGATTTTATAATAAAAGATTAATAAAAAAACCATAAAATTGTAATAGGCATAAATTTAGTAGGAATAATTTTCTTCGACTAAGTCTTTGCAAGTAAAACATGAAAAAAAGGCTTTCTTTCACAACTGACCCCCCCCGACTAATTAAGATTTTTCTTCTAGAGAGAAGGAGATTGAAACCAGTTTCCTCTTAGTTTGTTTAGCGTTGTCTTAATTAGTAGATCTATCTAGCTATCTATCTGTTTCTCCCACAGAATATTTTGCATTTACGAATAATTAATTAGCAAAAATAATCATCAAAAACAAATTTGGTGGCTGCTCAGATCCGTGTTTAATGTAAAGTTTAAACACTGAATCAATGCTTGGCCGTGAATACATAAAATGTCACTTCTTCAAGCCTTGTCCAAACAATCCCAGATTAAACAAGGTCATGCACTAACTCCAAAAAACCCTCCTTAATTCAAACAATTAGCTAAGTCTTAAGTAAACAGATGTCTCATTCAAGGGTAAAATAACGATAACTAACATTGATGCTTTCAAATGGAATATAGGGTTCTTGTTGGACATGTTGCATTATTCTTTGGGATTTAGTTGTCTCTTCTTTAGGCAGGTGTTTCAATGATCTGTATTGATATCATGTTGCATTGCACAAAAACTTAGTTATGATTTCCGCAGTCTCTAAATAGTCATGATTATAATAATTTATTTATTTCAATGAGTAATAAGTTTTTTTAATTTGTAAATATAAATATATATATGTATATGTATATATATATTTTTGTATAAATTGAAATATCTTTTATAAATTTGTAAAATTTTAATATTTGAAGAGCTGGCTAATTTTAACTTTTATTTAACCTGTCAAAATTTTGATTAAGTTGATGAATATTATTATCGTGATTTAAAAAATAAAATAAATAATTTAATGATTATCAAATTAATGTTGCAAATAATTAAAATATAAAAACAATAGAAAAAGATCTCTTTTTTTTGCATTTTGGGGCATCCTTATTTTAATTCTCACAATTATAACATATTAAACACTAGATAGAAATAAGCTCTAATTAATTTTATGAGGTATAAAATAAAATTTATTTATATATTGATTTTGTCTTTATTTAATAAAAAAATTAATTAAAAATAAATATTAAATTATGTTTTTGTATTTTTTTAGTTTGATTATTTAAAAAAAAATATTTACAAACTAGTTAGGTTAGATATACCTTACTCAATATTTTGATATGTAACTTCTTTAGTTCAATATCACCTTCTCTCTATTATCTTCTTTCTTTAGTGTTGAATCTATAGTGAAGAATTGAAGACATTTATCGATAAAAAATACTTTGTTACTTTGAACCTTAAGATGAGATAGTAAATCACGATAAACAAAATATTTAAGAGAAAAATCCTGTAGTGTTATTGAACTAGAAGATATTTATTTATACAAAACTCAACATTATTAAAAAAAATCCGCTAATATAATAAAAATTACATATAATATTCAATACAGGATTTATAATTCTTCTCCTTAACTTATATATATAAAATGATCAAGTTATATGTATTGAATCAATCTTCATTTCTTATTTTTCTTTGTCATCCATTTCCTTCTCATCATCATTTTTCACCAATTGTTCGAAACACCTCCTTTCTCTTAGGATATTTTGATTATCGTATTTGAATCCAATCACAATAATTCCTTTGTCTCTGTCCTACATTAGGTGGTATTACAAGGTGGTGTTTGGGGATTGGAATTTAGCACAATCAGGAACCACCTTTTTTGTTTTATAGGAATCATGATGATGAGTTATTTTGTAATAAATGTATTTGGAGCCCGTTTAAGCATAATCGGTATAACTCTCGCGAAACTTATCAGAAATTTAGTAATATTTAGAACGTGTTAGATATTACGTAAATAGAGAGATTTTAGTTGATTTAAAGTTTTAGTGGTACCAATATTATAAATATTCAGAGACATACTGCTTTCGACTTTAATAATTTGAGTACATGCATAAGGAGCATTTACGTGTATATTATTAAGATTAAAAATAATATGGTCGGTAACACCTGAATTTGGACATCAAGTGGGATCTACAATAGTAGACGATGTAACTAACATTGTCGTAGGATTTATAGAATGATTAAAACGAGGGCACGTGAGAGCACTATGTACTTGTATATTACATATTTGACAAGGTGGATTATAAAAACAACTTTAGGAGCGATGATCAATTTTATGACAAAAATTATATTTAGGATATGCCATTGTTTAAATTTGGATTATTGATTTGAATTATATTTTTTGATCATCTGTTTCTTGAAGAAATTTGTGAGGAGTTTTAAGATTTTTTTTTACTATATTCATAAAATCACAACCTATCATGATTGGAGTAACTTGTGATTTCCAATAGATATAGTTTTGTTTATCAAGATTTACGTTTCCAACTATTATTGGTAGAACTGATTAAGAAGTGATATTGTTCTTTCATTGAAATTATTTTCGGGAGTTGTCACATATAAGCTCTAATACCAAGTTTGATTTTAAAATTGACAATATAAACAATAACTATTTAGTTATTTGATTGATTTCTAGAAGAAAAATATTGAAATAATATTGTTGATTGAATGTTTAATATTTACAATAGTTTGGATGGTAATAGAAAAGTTAAATAAAATGAGAAAATTTATGAATTAAATAATATATAAAATTTAATTAATAGAAGATAAATCCTAAATTTCTCTCATTTGTTTAATAATTTATGAGCTTACATTAGTGGGCTGCTCTTTGATCCTATAGATGTGCTAACCGAAATTCTCTAAGAAAAAACTTGTGACACAATCCTACCATGGATGGTTGATATTTTTCTTAGGTTTTAAAAGTGGATAGTAAATGTGGGCAGCCTAGGGACATGTAGTTGTAAAATTTCGGATTGGCAAAGATCCTTTGCACAATGACCTAGGTTATGTTTTTATTGGGAGAGTTAGGGAAACACTAAATCCTAGGCCCGTGACTAATAATTTTTACCTAGTTTTGTGGAAGTAAACGAACTTACCTAGTCTTTAGGAAGTTAAATGTCCATGATCTTCACATTTCTGTTTTGCCATTTTATTTTTCTCCAAAATCAAATAAATGTAAATAAAATAAACTAATGAAGATAACTAACTAACTCCCAACTAACCTAACTAATTTGCTAAAAGGAATGATAACTAACTTTTCTAAACAAGAAAACTAAAATACCTCTCTAATTAGATATTAAACAAATTGTTTAATAAAAGAATTTTTAATAAAAGAGAAAGACTAAGTATGGTACATTTAAAATTATATTTAATTAAATCAAATCAAATCTAATTAAACAAAATAATTAAAATTTAACAAAATAAATAAATATTTTTCGTTAATATAAAGCAAAAAAAACATTTTTTTTTTGTATTTTGTTTTTATTTTAAGTATTACCATATTACCTTATTAAAATAATCTGAAATCAATTATTTTTAAAACTTTAGTTAATTAAAAAGTAATTGCTTATAAACTATAAAAATGGTGATGAAAAAGTGAGGTCTACAATGTGAACTTATATTGAGGTAATGATTTTGTCTTTAATTTATAAAAACATTAACTAAAAATCAATATTATATTATGTTTTTGAATAATTTTAGTTTAGTTATTTAAAAAAAAAATATTTAGAAACTAGTTAAGTTAGATATCCATTACTCAATATTTTGATATGTACCTTCTTTAGTTCAATATTATATTCTTTCTCTATTTTCTAGAGATTTACCTATTTGTTCAAGGAAAAACAATATTTTTGAATTCGATATTAGTATTGAATCTATAGAGATTATTTTAAAAAGAAGACATTTATTGATATAAATTACTTTTTAAGTTAATCACAAGGAAACACAAATATTTAAGAGAAAATCATATAGTGTTATTGTGTTAGGGGATATTTGTTTATACAAAACTCAATAGGATTAAAAATCTCCGACAAATCTACAAAATGTATTTACTAAAATTCATACCAGATTTATAATTTTTTCCCTTAACTTATATATGAGATGATCAAGTGACATATATTGAATCAATCTTCCTCTATTTTTTCTCTTCAGTTCGTCAATAATTTATCATTTAATCCTTCTCATCATAAATAATCAATCATATGAATTTAATTCTTAATCTAAATCATTATAAAGAATAATGAATCAAATAAAGAAAGAGATATTATAACATTGATGAATCAACTAGAGCTAAAGAGAGGGGAGAGATGTGGTCCTCTCAACCAACGCCTTCCTTCCCAGCTCCCACACAGACAGCCGATGAGAGAGAACAACCTCAATCCCACCGCCAGCCGCTCCACCTCAGACAATTTTGTAGCTTTCTTGTTCCCTTATTACAACTAGGGATGGAAATTTGAAACTGCCCCGCTAAAACCTAGCCAAACCGAACCCATTGGTATGGTTTTTTCCCGCTTTGACCGGGTATCGGGACGGATCAGGGAAAACCCGAAATATGTTGATCAGGGTTCGGGACGGAGATGGTATTTACATGCACCGAACCGATCCCCAAACCGAACCTATAAAATATAAATATATATTTTTTAATGAAAATATATTTCTTAATGAAATCATTATTTTTCTCTTTTTCATTAAAAAAAACTCCTTATTTTCCTTACCTCCACCTTAACTTCACATTATTTCTCAATTATATCTCTACTTTTTACTTCTTCATCTTTCTCATTACATTTTCTCTATTACTCTAGGGTTTATTATAATTTTAGTTACATCTTCTCATTTCTACATACATGATTTTTTTTATCTCTTCTTCGTCCTATTTTGCATACATATTTTCTTGACACCTATTTTAGATACATCTCCATTTACACTTGGTCTTGAGGACATTTTTAGATTGAAGGTTAATTTAGTTCTTTGTTAATATTATTTTGTATATTATTTTACTGTTTTCTTAATAATTAATATAAACAACATGACATGACATCTTTTCTCTTCAGGTAGAGTTTTTTCTATCTTCGTTTTCTTCTTTCACAACCTTTGTTACATCTTTTCTCGACTTGACGACAGTATTTTCAGTTTTAGTCAATTTAGTTATTTTATTCCCGTTATAAATATTTAGGTTAGATTGCTATTATTTTTTATATAATATTTCTTTCCGATAATTTTCTTGTTCTATTATATTCATGTATAGTATTTTATTGTTCCTTAAATAAAAATTGGTGTTACAAATTATTTTTCAAATAAAACAAAAGAGGAGTTAATAATCTAATATTTTTTTAAAAAGGTAAAATTATTTTATTTAGTATAGTTTGAGAAGTATAATACTTCTTTTACACTTTATTGTTCTTCAAATAAAAAATGGTATTACAGTTTATTTTTAAAATAAAACAAAAGAGAAAACTAGTAATTTAGTATGTTTTTTAAATAAGATAAAATGATTTTATTTACTATAGTTTGAGAAGTATGATACTTCATTTACACTTTAGTATAATTAAATATATGTGTTAGTTTAATTAATGATAATTATTAAATATTGATAATAGGTATTCAATGACAACAAATAGTGATAATTTATCTAGCAATAATACTTCTAATTCAAAAATTATATAGAACTCGGTAATTCAATTACAACACCTGAAACAATTCCCAAAAGTACGATAAATATTTCCAATTGTTCATAAAGGAGAAGAAATGTTATTTGGAATCATTTTGAGATTGTAGACATCATGGAGCTAAAAAAGGAAAAATGCAAATATTGTTGTAAGTTGTTGGGAGGTGAATCAAAAAATGGAACTCGTCACCCACATGACCACTCTAATCGTTGTCTACAAGGACTCAAACGTTTGGGGTTTAAGACAGCAAGTTTTGACAAATACTTTG
Organism: Impatiens glandulifera; assembly: GCF_907164915.1. NCBI lineage: Eukaryota > Viridiplantae > Streptophyta > Magnoliopsida > Ericales > Balsaminaceae > Impatiens > Impatiens glandulifera. The sequence continues at coordinate 76,717,537 of NC_061862.1, read as the reverse complement.
TCAAAAGATGGTAAACAATGTATTGAAAACTATATATTTGATCAAGATGGTACTAAAAGAGAATTAGAAAACATAATTATCATGCATGAATACCCACTTTCCATGGTAGATCATTTTGAATTTAGAAAATTATTGGGTCTTCTACCACCATTGTTTAAGGTTCCAACGAGAAATACATTCAGAATTGACATATTGAATATTTGTGAATATGAAAAGACCAAAATAATATTTATGATTGATAACAATGCTAGTAGAGTTGCTATAATAATGAGGTAATGTTTTAGTTTTTGTTTATAATTATTATTATTTATTCGGGCGGTTCTAATTCATCTCATTTAAGCCTACGTAGGTTCAGTTATGTGTCATGTCCACATACTAAAGAAAATCTTTCTCAAGTTTTGTTAAATTATTTGATGGATTGGAATATTGACACAAAGTTATCCATTATAACTTTGGATAATTGTTCAACAAATGACGTTTTAATGAAAGACATAATAAAGAAGTTACAAATAAATAAGTAAATATTGTCAGGTATGCTCCTTCATATGCGTTGTTGTGCTCAAATATTAAACATAATTGTGAAAGATGGACTGAACATAATTAAAAATGGAATTAAAAAGGTACGCGATAGTGTATCTTATTGGACTGCAACTCCGAAGAGAGAAGAATATTTTGAGGAAATTGCTAAACAATATCGTATAGGTTATGATAAAAAGTTGGTTCTTGATTGTCCTACCAGATGGAATTCAACATTTTTAATGCTTGAGACAACCTTAGAATTCAAGTATGTGTTTGTTAGAGCTGAGGAAAGAGAATTGCAATATAAAAGTATACCAACTAGTGAAGAATAGAAATTCGCCGATGAAATTTGTAAGAACTTGAAGTCATTTTATAATGTGACTCAATTCTTATTTGTCACAAAATACCCAACATCTAACATGTTTTTTTCAAAAAATGTGTGATATATTGTCTTCATGGATCAATTCTTCTAATTGGGTTATTAGTCAAATGGCTGCTAATATGAATGTGAAATTCAAAAAGTATTGAGATGATATACATGGCTTAATGGGAGTGACAATTATTTTAGACATAAGATATAAATTGGATTTGTTAGAGTTCTACTTTCTCTAGATATATGAAGATTCTTTTTTGACAAAGATTGAAGATGTTCGTCATTTATGTTATAACTTGTGGAAGAATATGATTACAAGTCTGATTTTGATAAACGATATGGTGAGGGTAGTTCTTGTTTGAATTCAGCAAATTCTGACAAAGACAACACCTTAAGTGATCTCCAAAAGTTTATGAAAAGGAAGAGATCAAATATTGTACATGTGAAGAGTGAATTGGATGTTTATTTGGAATAATAGACTATAGATTGTGGTGAAGATTTTGATATATTGATATTATGGAAGATGAATGCTTGCAAGTATCCACTTCTTCAAATTATTGCTAAAGATATTTTAGTAATTTTTCGATTTCGTTACACTGTGGGGAAACCCCGTCCCCGATCGGTGCAGAGTGGATAGATTCGAGGCAGGGATGGTATTACCATTCCCCGAACCGAACCGCCCCATTGTCATCCCTACCTACAACTCTAACCCAATAACATAAGACCATATCCCAACTTCAACCCCTACACCTAACCCTAAATCGACCGCCCACCATAACTCTAACCTTAAACTGTCTGCTCACCCTAAATTTAACCCTAAACCGGCTTCCCACCCTAACCCTAATCCTAATCCTAAATCGACCGTCCACCCTAATCCTAATCCTAACCCTAACCCTAAATCGGCTGTCCACACTAACCCACAACCCAAAATCGAAACCCTCATAAAATCTCCCCCCCTTAGTTGGTTCCTAAGCTAGAGAGGATTTCTCATATTTGGCGGTTCTTAACGGCTCTTCAATTGGATGTTGGCATCACCCTATAAGATTTGGTAACAAAATCATTGAGTTAGAAGAAAGCAATAATGACAAAATAACTATCATATGCCTCAAGAAGGGTTCACGCTGCCCTCGAAATATTCACTTGAGCCTTATCGATGCAAGATTATTGTCGAAGTGGTCCAAAAGAACTCAATACTGTTGATAACAAGATGACAAAAAATATAATTCCTGTATCTCAAATAGATTTTTACAACTCTTTATAGGAAAGCATAAACTCTTCATATGATTGACTCTTCAAATGACAAAACAAAACTATTCTGCATATTAAATAGCTCACACCCAAATCTTTTGGTTATCCCACTCATCCCTAGTTACTACTCTATTAAACATAAAAAAACCAAATAACATATTAATTTAAGTTTATTCAACAAATACCCTTCCAAAAAATTAGAAGATTCGTAAATAAAAAAGACAAATAATGATCATTATGTGTTGGCTCGAATAGACAAGGCAAATTTTGTGGGATGGTGATTACATATTTCAGATCATTATTCCTCTCAACACAAAGGGCTCATTTTACAACATAATTATAGAAGGTATAAAACATTATGTTTCCAGAAGTAAATATGATGTTTCGGAGAAGTATAAGTTTTCTAATATCTCCCTCGAGTCAACCCTTGTGGATCTCTATGAACCCTGGAACGGGGTTAGCCCCATTGAAAATGATTTCCAATCCCTGGTCGTAGAGGTTTTTTTGATTTAGCGCATTGTTATAATTAGGGATCTTTGTGGCTCATTCCACTTATTCATGTTTACTAGCAATAGAGATAAAGTAACCGGTTCATTTATGGAAATCTGAAGCAATCACAAAGATCAAAGATCAGTAACTCTTGCGGAAACTTGCTAAAAATTGATGAAGCAACGTTGGTTAAAACCAACATATAATGGGCCATAATAAAGGTTAATAACACGGGACAATCGATTCCAACTCGGATTAAGATAGAGGATATAAATTTTATCTACGGAGTCCGAACAGACTAATGTTGAAGAATCAATCAAGAAACTAATCATGATTGATTAGATGCCTTGACAACACCAAGTTGACTTGCCGCTCGATCCAATCTATTCTACCCTTCAAGCTTGGCAACACTAAAAGTCATAATTTCAACGGAATACTCTATTCCGCCTTCACAACACGCATAGAGCTCCCCTCTCGCCCGTCGTGTGCTATGGATGGTCACACGAGCCCCTCGATCTCTTACTTGTGTTTTGTGAGGAGGGACTAACATAGAGGTGAATATAGCTCTGGTTGTTCTTTCTTTCTTGGGCAGGACTGATTCCAATCCATAAACCCGGAAACTCATGCGCCTGGGGATGATGAGTCCGAGATGTATTTTTGTGTTTTAGGGTTCGACTTTTTCGTATGTAGCTCAGGCTTCCTCTTCCATGAGCTTGAATAGAAAGTGGTCAAAATCATCTATAATAGTATCAGTTGTGGATAGAGGTCCAACGCTTGTCGCAATCCAATGAGCAAGGTAGAACACATCGGAATCCACCAATCAACCATGCATCCCCAACCCATAATAAAATTTCTAGACCAAACATCCTCCCGAGCCAAACTATCCCTCAACATCCAATCAATCAACCACTACCGATACACTTTAAATATAGAACATCACCAATATATATCACTCCCCATCCACCCCTCATTCCCACACACCCTTCATCCCCACATTTAACCAATTCAACTATCTACTTTCTCTAATATAACAAATGCACAACCTCATTTCTCATTAGAACCTATTTGTACGGCTCAACCTCTTTTTGACCTAAATCCCAATCAGATATAAAAACCCCTATAATATCCTACACAAGAAGACGTAGGTATGACATGTCATCTAATATACATGAAAAATCCAAACTCACTGGCACGTCATCCCCCATCGGCCACCACTAACCCTATCCTCATCCAACCCCTCCCACCCTTATCATATTCTCACTCATCGTTTGAAGATTGAGTAAATTTTGGTGTATAAAAAAACTGCACCTTTTATATCATATCAAAAGAAAATACGTATTTTTACTTCAAAAGGACATCAATTATAAATATGTATAATTTGAATAGTGTAGAAAATAATATCACTACCACTTTACATGTTTTTTAAGACTAGTTGTAATCCAAAACTTTGTATATGAATGTCATATATTTAATGAGTAAATGCCTGCACTATATGTAAATGAACATGAAGTTACGATGAAAAACGTTCTAAATTGAAGTAGACATATCTATATCATATTTTTAAAATAAAAAGGTCACAAAATTAATATAGGCCTTTTTATTTTATAATCAAATTATATTAACTAGACAAGAAAATTATTGTAACATAATAATGGAAACCTAGTTAATATCATTTTTCTCTAAAACCTGCAAAAGATTGAAGAAGCAACTAACATTTATTTATTTGTTATTGTTTAGAACTCTATCTTTGCTTAATTCACTTAGATACAGTTTCGATTGTAAAGTTGTTGTGTATTTGCTTAGTCCAATGGATTTGCGTTGGAGTTAGGAGAGATTAACCAACGTTCGGAATTGAAAGCCTTTATATAAGAAATAGGTCAAGTTACGCATATGGTGTCTGAAGTTAGTTTCATGAGTTTGAACAGTTGTCGAGTTTTGTTTCATTCTGTTTGAATTCCACAGAAATTAAAATAAAATGTGTTTAGGGCTCACGATTAATTGAAGATAAGTTAGAGACATTATTAAGATTTTGGTTTTGAATTTGATAGGTAAAGTTGATTAGCTAGATACACATTTGGGGATCAAGCAGGTTAGAAATGTCTGTATGCATGGTTTGAATATGGGCAGTAGGGACAAGTTCATAATGCAGATAACGTGACTAATTGAGTTATTTGTTCAAATATTGGAATTGAGTTGTTACATTCATTCACTGAGTTTTCAATGACGAGAGATAATTTGGAAAAAAGAAAGATAAGTTATGTAATATGTAGAGTTATATATCTTTCAGCATTAATTGTTGTTATTGCAAACATGTAAGTAATTAAACCTGCTTTTACCCTTCTTGTATAGATGATGGCCATATGGGATGCAATATTTTTTCTCCCTGTACAGAATCCTCCAACTTTAGAGATATTCGAGATGTGGAACGTATAAATTGAAGGTATCGAATGTTTTTTTTATATGCAATTGTTATCTTTATGTTCCACAGTATTCAATTCACAGTCTTGTGGTTTCAACTCGGAGAATAAGTAAGGCTATGGCTACTGACTTGGAGATTATCTAGTGATGATAATACTGTTAGCTAGGTGGATGAGCGCTCTATGCAATAGAGTTCATGGAAATTGGCTGGATTCATAATTAATTGATGACCCTTTAGCTGACATTATTTAAGCAATCAGGTTTGCTAATATTTCTTTCTCTTTGACGTCCTTGCTTGAGCTACAATTATCAATCAAAATTATACCGTAATGCCCTTTACCCAAAATATATAGCTGACTTTTTATAACCTACATACATCAAAGAAAGAAAAGAAAGAAGGTTATTCAAATAATCCCAAATCAAACAAGGCCGCCTTAGGTAAACATTGATTGATTGATGATGCTTTCAAATGGTAGCTAGGCTTCTTGTTGGATATGTTGCATTGATTATTCCTTGGGATTTATATTTTTTTGTGAATCTTCTGTAGGGAGGGAGGGAAGGGAGGTGTTTCAGTGCTCTGTATTGATATCATTTTGGCGTATTTCACATGCATTATACAAAAACTTAGTTAAGAGATGCTCAGAAGTAAGATGATGCAATGGTTTGTTCAAGAAATGGAATTGTACGATTATTCAATGATTTCTTGGAAGATTTTGTCGATAGCTATGGCTTCACAGATTACTTAAAAAGACTGTTTGGTATTCAAGAATTGGTACCACACTCTCTTTTCCTCTTTACATAGACTAAGAGCTTGGTTCTTGCAGTCTAACGTCGAGGAATAAATCATTAAAAATTCCTGATTCTGACATCGTATATGAAAATGAAGATAAACATGCGAGAGTATTTGATACTGAGGATAAAGATAAGTTTCATATTGTACGAAACCCGGGATCAAAATTTTTGTGTGACTGCGAGTTTCCGAAATGAGAAACCTTTGTGAACATGTGTTGAAGATTATTAAGGTTTTGTGGAAAAGAGGATCGGTATTGACTTTTGTTGGTATGGTTCAGCTTAATAAGGTGGTTATGTTGGAATTATTTCCAATATTTGGGTACATATATTATTTAATAATTGTACAAATATTATTTAATAATTGTATATTAGTTGTTATAATTAAAGTGATCTATTAAAGTATAAAGATTATGGGGTTTATTTAGATATCTATAATAAATGTGGGGACATAGTTATGTAGAAGCAGAAATACCATTTATTATTTTGTTGATGGTCCGAATAATAAATGGGTATATTAGGGCTAGGTCCCCAACCCATATAGATAGTCTACCTATTTTGTTTCTCTCATCAGACAAAAGGTTTCAGTTCATCTCTCAAGAACAAGACTATCGATATAGGGTTGGAAGACTTAAACCCCCACCCACATCAGACATTACGATCCAGGCCCAGTTCCAGAACATGAAGATACAAGATTAATAGAAGATCAAGAAGAAGAGAATAACGAAGAACGACTTAATGGACCGTTCTTCATTCCATATTTAGGTATGTTTCCGCAATTATAGTTTATCTCAATTTATCGACATAGAGTATACATATTATAGAAATAAGGATTAAAGATCCAGATTAAAGATTCTAACAGGTTACTGATTTATTTCAATGTCCACCACACGATTCACTTTTTTTGAGATTATTAATAAATATAATCAATATAATATATTGAAAATATAATATAAAGATAATATATCTGTAAGATATAATATCGATATTATATTATATTATATTAGTTTTGCTTACAAGTTTAAGTTAATGTCTATATAAGAGAAATGCACTATGTAATTGAAAGACCATTCAATAAAATATCTTTCTATATTCTTACATGGTATGAGAGCCAAAATTTTGTCCTTGAGCACAAAAAATAGTCTTCCGCTGCCTCCATCAATGATTACTTTAAGTCATTGATGGAGGGCTCTAATAAAACTCTATTATCTCATTATATTTTTTTAGTTTTATTCGCTTCCCCTAGTTCATTTGGTTTTGAGCAAGTGGTTCCCCTGCCTCCGGATTCAGAACAACTGGTGCATCGACTTTAGCCGTTTCCACACATTCCTTTGGAACATCTAGCGTCTCGGTTTCAGCCGCTTCCACACCTTCCTTTGGATTTGGCACAACTAGAGCTTCTGCTCCTTTCAGATCTGGATTAACCAAAACAACGACTTCCACAACCTCCACTTCTTCATTAGGATTTGGAACAATCGTCACTAGTTCTTCACCATATCTTCCCTTTGGGATGGCAACTAGTGCATCGTCGTCTCCTTTTGGTGCATCTACTTTCGGATCATTTGCGACCTCAATAGCGTTGGATCTTCATCTACTGCTACTTTGACTGGAACACCTTTTTCTCCTTTGGCTGCTACACCATTGTTTTTTGGGGTTTCTTTGGGTTCTTTTTGAAGAGTTTCGATCCAATCTCAGCATACATCGTTTACCTGCTCGATTGCGGGGTCTAATAAATATAATTAATATAATATATTGAAAATATAATATATCTGTAAGATATTATATTATATTATATTATATTATATTATATTATATTATATTATATTATATTATATTATATTATATTATATTATATTAGTTTTCTTACCAGTTTAATTTAATGTTTATATAAGAGATATGCACTATGTAATTGAAAGATATTTTGGCGGTTTGGGTTATTCTCAGTTAGATCGAAGGAATCTGGATGATAATGGAGAAAATTGAAAGTCTAATTCTTTGTTGATCTTATTGCTGACAAAGAGTCTTAGTGAAGCTGCAGTAGTGAATTCGAATTCTACGAAATTTGGCGAAAAAGTCTATGATTTTACAGAAAACAATTTACAAAGATGTTATGAAAATGGATTTGCATTAGTTACAAATTATTATTATTTTATGTTTTTGTATTTGGTGTGGTTATTTTAAAAAATAATTTACAAAACCTTTTTTTTGAATTCAATATTACATTCTTTAAGTATTATATTGAGGTTTACCTATTTATTGAGGAATAATATTTTTTAATTCAATATTAATGTAGAAATTTATAGAAATCATCTTAAAGAAGACATCGATTAATGAAAAAAAATTATTTTGAATTTAATATTTATGTGTTCCAATTTGTTAAAGGATAATATTTTTGAATTTAATAATAGTGTTGAATCTATAGAAATCACGGTGAGGAAGAAGACATATCGATCAATAAATAGTTTGTTACTTGGAGCCTTAAGATAAGATAATAAATCACGAGAAACAAAATATTTGAGAGAAAGATTATGTAGTGTTATTGCATTGAGGGATATTTATTTATACAAAACACAACAGGATTATAAAACTACCACTAACCTAAAAAAACACCAATAATATTTCATACAAGATTTATAATTGTTCCCTTTAACTTATATATAAGATGATCAAGTTACATATATTGAATCAATCTTTACTTCTTCTCTTTCTCTTTGTCAATTATATGGATTTGACTCTGAATCTACATCATTATAAACAATAATGAATTAAATGATAAAGAAAGAGATATTATAACATTAATGAATCAATTAATAGAAAATAGATAAATTAGTACATACCTCTAATATAATGGATAGTTTATATTTCACTATCAAAATCTTGTCATATTATATTATTTGTTGTGCTTGTTTTTATAAGTTTTACATGCAATCGTTTGAATCACCTTCGTTCTCTTAGGATATTTGGACGATCGTATTTGAATCAAATCACAATCATTTCTTTGGTCTCTGTCCCACGTTACCTAGTCTTACAAGGTTGAGATTTGGGGATTGGGATATAGCACAGTCGGGAACCATCACCCTTTTCGTTGTATAGGATTCATGATTAAGAGTTATTTTATAATAAATATATTTGGAGTCCGTTTAAGCAGAATCGGTATACGACCCATTATATTTGAGACTTTTCATTTCCTTTCCGGTTTTTCCGGGTTTTTACTTTTCTTTCCCTTTTTTTCTTCTTTTTCCCCCTTTTTTTCCTCTTTTTATTTAACCTGGGTAGATGATGTTTTCAAACAGAAAACTAGGAGTGATTTCAATACTTTATGTACTTTCAAATTTATTTTAATTTTTGACTCTCATTCATGAACCATCCACAACAATTAGGTTATAGGTCTGACCGATTAATATTGAGTTAGGGGAGCCTTCATTGAATTATGCCCATATGTGACTTGACCTTAAAATTATTATGTTGGAATTATTGTAGATATGAAAGTTTAAGAATGAATCATATGCAACAACAATTTAATGAAACTTGTATTTTTTTAAATCAAGATGGAATATATATATCAACTGCAGTAACAAACAACAAGGAATTAATTTATTAGTGATCCATCCATATTGTATATCTTATATATATTCCACAGATTCTAACAACATAAGTCTAATGTTCATTTAAATGAAAATGAAATCCTTAAACTACAATATAGGATTATATTATATGTTAGAATAATTAAATTTAAAACGATGTATCATAACTTACATCTGTATACGATAACTTGCTCTTATAGTCGAAATGATTGATTGGATCTACAAACAATATAAATTTCTCGGTAATTGGATAATTCGATTGTCGAGGAGAGGCGTTTGAAGATTGAGTAATTTTTGGTGTATAAAAAACTGCACCTTTCATACCATGTAAAAAAATACATCTTTTTACTTCAAAGGGACATTAATTGTAAACATTATAATTTAAAAAGTAAAGAAAATAATATTTCACTTACCTCTTGACATGTTTTTTAAGACTAGTTGCAATCCAATACTCTATATATGAATGAGTACATGCCTGCACCATATGTGAATCAATGTAAAAAATCATTATAAATAAATTTTTAAGTCTAAGTCTTTATTTACCTTCTTATTAATTGTAAAAACTAAAAGTCTTTATTTGTTTATTATACACATTTTTACAAAAATAAATTTAACATCAAATTAATTAATCAAACACCGTTTAGGGATCAATGTAAGGAAGTAAAGGAACACCAATGTGCTATTTTGGGTGGGAGGAGGATTGTGGCTCCTACTGACTAGAAGCATATTGGTGCTCCACCTTTTCTTAGGATCTTTAATTGTGCATTTCTTCCAAAAATCGAAAGCATCTTTGGACATTTTAGAGCGCTCTATTAGTTTAAGAAGTTTTTGGTTAATATTTTGACATTTCCATTGTGAAATTGATGGGATCATCTCAAAAAAAGAGCATCACAGTGCCCAAATATCGGTAGAAGTATCATATTCTCCATCATTTAATGATTCGGAAGGCATATAGTGCGGCGTCCCTAAAGTCATTCCCGAAAGATAGAGGGGCTGGATAGTAAAACCAAAGTCTCCTATTTTGGCCTTCTTGTCGATCATTAATATGTTTTCGTTTAATTTATATCACCGTGGACGTATTCATTCCGATGGATGTAGTGTAGACCCTTTAAATGGAAAGTGTATATTCCTTTGCTTCAATTTTGGGGATTCCTTTGCATTCGGCTATCTTTGATGATTGAATGCGGTGGTGCAAAGTGCCGCCAGAGGCGTACTCCAAGAAGATATTTGTAAAAAAAGTTGTGCCTTCAACCGTGAAATCATAACCCAATAAATAAATTATATGAGGACATTCTTTAAATTTGGAGAGAATATCCCTCTTTCATTTAGGATAGATGAATCTTTGTTCGATGTATATTTAACTGCCATTATTTGAATAGACGAATAAAGATAATGTCCTTATCCAATGGACGAGATAGATAAACAACTTCATATAGCTGTCTTCACCCAATTTCTCGAGTATCTCCCACAAATACATTATTATTCTTTTAAAGTAAAAAATAATTACGTTTAAGAGAGAAATAACAAAATATTAAATACACAAACAAATATGTAAGAAAGTACCGAAAAATCAAAAGTGAATTTTGGGAACAAGAATGTGTGTGATGATTTTTTTTCTTGACTTGACTTGATTGGTATAGTTTTATATAACTAATTTAAAAAAGAAATTGTGATTTATTAACTAAAATAGATTTGAAACAATAAAAGCTAATTATTAGGAAGAAATATTTTATAATAAAAAAAAAACCATAAAATTGTAATATTGTTATTAGATATTTTTTAATTAATAAAAATATTAAAAAAATAGAAATATTTTGAGATCTTTGAACCTATTCGAAAATTTAATGCTGACTATTGTCACTTCGGGCAAGATGAGATTTTACTAATATGAAATGACTATTTAAAAAGGATAGAGAAACTCATAAAGATTAGAGATGCTAAGTATTCAAATTAGCCAGATATTCAAATTTAATGCTCCAATATAATATATATATATATATATATATATATATATATATATATATATATATAAAAAGATCTTATTAATTTCAGTAATAGATATGTGTCCACGTCATTTGTGTGACAATCATAAATGATATCATTTCAAATATACTCATTTGTTCCTTTCTTATTTTTTTTTAAAAACTCTTGGCCCAATTAAAACTCTTATCTTGTCATTCAACATAGCTTTGATCACAAAAAGTTGGAGAGTATTGAAAATTCAGCTCCAAAGAAAAGTTGTGAAGGAGTCCAAATTTAGTAATTTCTTAACTGTCTTACAAAGTAACAACTTATATTCATTGTCCAAAATGTACATGAACTTTCCAATTCGATCTATTATCATTAATTTTTCACGATAAACTAACTAGAGAATAAACTGTATATTGGTATGATCTTAAATGTCTAGATAATAATCTATCATTCAATCTCTTGACTTAGAGATCTAAAAATGTGTCGTATCATTTTAGAACTATATTTATCATCCTTCTCTACTACATTATCAATAAAAGTATTTACAATAACGATAAGATTGAAATTTGAGATTTTAAATGTGGTAGAAGATGTGAGTTAATTTCCGTATGCTTTTTATAATGATTTTGTTCCTTGTATATCAACAAATAAATCACTAGCATAAACTATTATTAAGTACAAGTCAATTTAAAAAAAAATTATATATTTTTTAAAATTCAATTATAATAAAAAAACATCATTTATTCACCACCCTAAGTAATATTATGAAAAAAAAACAAAAACAAAAAATTTCAAAATTAACACCAATCAATTTTTTAAAATAACCTACCTCCCAATAAACTCTAAGATTGAGATTTGATTTTAATTCTTATTAAAATATTATATTAAATAATGTTTGCTTCTATATTAACTTTCTCAAAGAGAGAAAATATAAAATATAAAATATAAAGTATAAAAAATAAAAATAAATTTCAATTCTCTTGTTAAAAAATAATAAAATAAAAAAGTCAACTTATTGACTAATTATTGACCAAATTATTATTTCGGGTTCAAATTTGTGCCGATCTTTTTAAAATAAGTCTCCAACTTTATATTATAAGACTCAAACCATCACAATTTTAGTCATTTATTTTTTTTTTCTTTATGCACTAATAAATTCATAATCTTCATACTTTATTATAGTATTTTTTAAAATTAATTTATAATATTTATAAAAACAAAATAACAATTATTTTATTTTTCGATTTTTTCAATAGTTTCCACACATTATATATATTTTAAATCATTAAAAAAAAAACCGTTTTAAATGTATATATCTTAAAACAAATACAAATACAATATTAATAGGTTAGGGAAGGACGGGATCGGCGGAGAAGACTACTGGCGTTGTTGGGCCGTCGCGAGCATTTCTCAGTTGGCTTGGGGTATCAGATCTTGCCGGCGTGGATTTCCCGGCGACCCTCGTTTCATGCCTCTCAAAGCCTTCGCCGTCGGTTCTCTATTCGTCGGATCCGCCGCCTCCGCCTTTACTGCCGTCCTCTCTGCTTCAGGCATCCGCTCGGTATGTTGTTTTGTTAGAGTTGTTCTATTGGATCTATTAAATATCCTAGTAATCTTGGATTTTAGAGATGATTTTCCTTTATTTGCCCTAACATTCTCTCATCTGTTAACCTTATAACTATAATTTGCCAGACAATAATTAATGATTTCTAGTTCACAGCTTTCTGTTAAGATCTTATTAGGGTTTGATTGGGAAAATGATGATCATTATGATATGATTCTTGGTGTACTAGTAAAATACTTGGAGCCCTGACCATGTGGAACTATCAAATATGCTAGGATGTCTAGTTTAATTATGTGTTGTATCTTGGATTTTCCCATTATAATCAAGTTTCTAAATCCTGAATTTAATCCTACTTGTTTGATTTGGCTAGCTTCAAGCTTCTTTTGCTTTTATTCTCAAATCCTGACTATCCTATGGGGGAGATTCATTTAGTCTTAGGAAGTTCTGGTACCCCATTATGATCATCTTATGGGGGATCATTTAGAACGAGAGGAATCCAGAAGAATCTTTCTTGAGCACCCTTGTCTCGATCAAACAAAGGGTCAAATCTAGTGTTAGGAAGTTCGGGTACCCTATCATGATTATCCTATGGGGGATCATTTAGAACGAGAGGATATTTTAGATGTTTTGATAATAGAAAAAGACCAATCGAAATTTAGAAGTCCTTCTTGAACAACCCTTGTCTCGATCAAACAATTGGTCTCGATAGTCTTAGGAAGTTCTGGTACGTACCCCATCATGATTATCCTATGGGGGATCATTTAGAACTAGAGGGACCTTTTAGATGTTTCGATAATAAGAAAAGACCAATTGAAATCTGAAAGACTTTCTTGAGCAACCCTTTTCTTGATCAACAAATGGGTGTCCCGTCGCATCCACTTTGCTATAAAATGACCCATTTATTGAAATAAAGAAAAAGAAACACTCAAATATACCAACATCAACACTCAACACTCAATAGCAGCAGTTCTTTTCAAGCTGCTTCCAAATCAAGTCATCAACTCTGTCTTCTACTTCACTATGACTAGATAATTTGATTATGTGCATAAAATTGGAAAACCCAACTATCTTCATATATAATTAACTGGCTTTACTATACTAAAATTAGTATAAATTGTGAAATTTATTCAACTACCTTTCTTTTCATTTCTTTTCAATATTTCGAAGTTTGTAATCAATATAGTTGTTATATAAAATCCCATTTGGAAACACTTATTAGAGCTGGGTATGGGTTTGTACGAGAATTTTCTTTCTAGGTTTGTACTAGAAACATTTTTTTTATGTGAAGTATCTTATTCATGTGTTGATTTAGATGAGATAATGTTTTGGAACATAACTTAACCTAGTTAACTATTTATATATTTCCTACATTTGTTCATTTTCTCTTCCAAATCTAGACTCAGCTCTATATCCAAAAAGTGTTTCTAAATCAGTGTACAAATACATCTTCTAAATGGTGTTTGAGCTGGGATGATTTGATTTGGTTTTTTATTGTCTTCCCTTAATTAACTGTTTTATTATATGCTTTTCTTTAGGTGAATGATGCTAAGGAAGTTGGTGCAAATATCAGATCTGGTCTAGGGATTACTAGAAGGGTACAAGACAAATAGATATTTCTAGATGAATCAAAAGTCTTAGTTCTTTGGTTGATCCTATTGCTGATAAGGAGTTTTAGGAAGCTGCAGTAGTGAATTCGAATTCTACGAATTTGGTTAAAAAAATCTATGATTTTATGAGATTGATAGGTCTATATAATCGACTTTCATTACAGAAAACAAAATAGAAGATGTAAATGAAAACAGGTTATTGCATTAGTTACAAATTATTATTATTTTTATTTGATTTGGTGTGATTATTTAAAAAAATAGTTTACAAAACCTTTGTTGAATTCAATTTTAGTTTCTTTTGAATTGAATACTTCTTTTGAAATTATCTCGAGGTTTACCTATTTATTGATCATAAATAATATTTTTTAATTCGATATTAATGTAGAAACTTATAGAAATCATCTTTAAAAAACGTATCGATCAATTGATAAAAAAATAAAAATTACTTAGAGCCTTAAGTTGAGATAGTAAATCAAGAGAAATAAAAAAATAAAATTACTTAGAGCCTTAAGTTGAGATAATAAATCAAGAGAAATAACTATTTGAGAGAAAAATCCTGTAATGATATTGCATTAGGGGATTATTTGTTTATACAAAACTCAACAGGATTAAAAAACTCCCACTAACCTAAAAAAAATACCTATAATATTTCATATAGGATTTACAATGGTTCCCCTTAACTTATATATAAGATGATCAAATTACATATATTGAATCAATCTTCACTTCTTTTCTTCTCTTTCCTTCAATCATCACTTCTTTTCTTCTCTTTCCTTCGTCAATTATATGAATTTGACTCTTAATCTAAGAGTCATTATAAACAATAATGAATCAAATAATAAAGAAAGAGATATTATAACATTAATGAATCAATTAATAGAGAAATAGATAAATTAGTACATACCTCAAATATAATGGATAGTTTATATTTCACCATCAAAGTCTTGTCTCATTATTTGTTGTGCTTTTTTTGTAAGCCTTACATGCAATCGTTTGAAGCACCTTGGTTTTCTTAGGATATTTGGACCATCGTATTTGAATTCAATCACAATCATTCCTTTGGTCTCCATCCCACATTAGGCAGTCTTACAAGGTTGAGGTTTGGGGATTGGGATATAGCACAGTCGGGAACTATCACCCTTTTGTTGTATAAGATTCATTATTGAGAGTTATTTTATAATAAATATATTTGAAGTCTGTTTAAGCAGAATCGGTATACTGATGCCCTTTATATTTGAGACTTTTCATTTCCTTTCCGGTTTTTTCTTTCTTCTTCTTCTTCTCTTTTCTTTTTCTTTTTTTTTTTTTTTTTTTTTTTTTTTTTTTTTAACCCGGGGAAGATGATGTTTTCAAACGGACAACTAGTAGTGATTTCAATACTATACGTACTTTCAAATTTATTTTAATTTTTGTCTCTCATTCATGAACCATCCACAACAATTAGGTTATAGATCTTACCGATTCATATTGAGTTAGGGGAGCCTTCCTTGAATTATGCCCATATGTGACTTGACCTCAGGATAATTGTGTTAGAACTCTTGTAGATATGCCATTTTTATCCTAAAAGTCCTTTGATGCAACTTACTCCCGCCCGCTTGTATAACTCTCTATCCCTAAAAAGATAGAAGATATAAGAATGATCAAAATCACTTCATAAACAATAATAATAGTATTTAACCATTTAGTTACAACTAAATCTAGGGAAGAAGATCAATAAATAAAATTATAATCTATCAACCAATACAAACATTTATTCGTTAGTTAAGCAAAAACTCACCTTTATCGATAAGGATGAATCATTTGTAACAACAATTTAATGAAACTTGTACTTTTCGGAATCAAGATGAAATCTTTTTCAACTGCAATATAAAAAAGCAATAATTTATTATTGATCCATCCATATTGTATGTCTTATATGTTACAGATTTTAACAACATAACTCCATTTTTTATTTGAATGAAAATGAAATCCTTAAACTATACGATATTATTATATTATATGTTAGAATTACTAGATTTAAAACGATGTTTCATAACTTACATCTATATGATAAATTTCTCTTATAGATGAAATGATTGATTAGATCTACGAACAATACAAATTTCACGGCAATTGGATGATTCGATTGTCGAAGAGAGGCGATTGAAGATTGAGTAAATTTTGGTGTATAAAAAAACTACACCTTTCATACAATATGAAAAGAAAATACGTCTTTTAACTTCAAAAGGACATCAATTGTAAACATGTATAATTTGAAAAGTGTAAAAAATAATATTTTACTCACCTCTTTAAAAGTTTTTAGGGACTAGTTGTAATCCAAAACTCAGTATATGAATGTCATTTGATGAGTAAATGCCTGCACCATATGTAAATGAACATTAAGTAAAAAATCATTATAAATAAATTTGTAAGTCTAATAAGTCTAAGTCTACATTAATACCTTATTGTTATATAAACTAAAAATCTCTATTTGTTTGTATTATAAACATTCTTCCAAGATTCCGCACAAGCTTAATTAATAAATCCTAAAATAAAATAAAAATCAGTAAAGAAATAATCAAATAACAAACATAAATTTAACAACAAATTAATTAATCAAATACGTACCGTTTAGGATCAATGTACGGAAGTAAAGGAGCGCCTATGCGTTATTTTGGGTGGGAGAAGGATTCTCGCTCCTACCGACGATGAACTGATGTTGTAGAAGCATATTTGCACTCCATCTTTTCTTTGGATCTTTAGTTGTGCACCTCTTCCAAAAATCGAAAGCCTCTTTGGACATTTTACTTCTCTTTATTAGTTTAATAAGATTTTGGTTCATATTTTTGCATTTCCATTGCGGTGTTGATGTGATCATTTCAAAGAAGGAGCATCCCAATGCCCAAATATCGGTAGAAGTATCATATTCTCCATCGTTTAATGTCTCAGGAGGCATATAATGAGGCGTACCTAACGTCATTCCCGGAAGATTGAATGGCTGGATAGTCATACCAAAGTCTCCTATTTTGGCCTTCTCGTCGACCATTAATATGTTTTCCGGTTTTATATCACAATGGACGTATCCACTCTCATGGATGTAGCGCAGACCCTTTAAAATGGAAAGTGTATATTCCTTTGCTTCAATTTCGGAGATTCCGTTGTATTTAGATGTCTTTGATGATTGAATGCGGTCGTGCAAAGTGCCGCCCGAGGCGTACTCCAAGAAGATATTTGTAAAAAATTTTGTGCCTTCAACGGTGAAATCATAACCATATAGACGAATAATATGCGGACATTCTTTAAATTTAGAGAGAATATCCCTTTCGTGTAGGAGAGATGATGAATTTTCGTACTCCGCGGATTTAACTGCCATTATTGGAATAGACGGATAGAGACAATGTCCTTCTAATGGACGACCTAGATAGACAACTCCATAGCTCCCTTCACCCAATTTCTCGAGTCTCTCCCACAAAGACATTATTATTCCTTTCAATGTAAAAAATAATTACGATTAAAAGAGAAATAACGAAATATTCAAATACACAAACAAATACGTAGAAAAAAATAATCACATACCAATTGATGCAAAGTACCGAAAAATCAAAAGAGAACGGATTGAGTTGAGTGTTTTAGAAATTTTGGGAAGAGGAATGTGTGTGATGAATTTTTCTTTATTAATTGACTTGGGATAGTTTTATATAAAATAAAATAGATTTGAAACAGTAAAAAGCTAATTATTAGGAAGAAATATTTTATAATAAAAGATTTATTATATTTAAATAAAGAAAAAAAATAAAAAAATTTGTGATTTATTAAATAAAATAGATTTGAAACAATAAATAAATAAGAAGCTAATTAATAGGAACAGAAATATTTTATAATAAAAGATTTATTATATTTAAATAAAGAAAAAAATAAAAAAATTTGTGATTTATTAAATAAAATAGATTTGAAACAATAAATAAGAAGCTAATTAATAGGAAAAAAGATTTTATAATAAAAGGTTAATAAAAAAAAATAAAAAATTGTAATAGGCATAGATTTAGGAGTACTCTAACTAATATTCTTCGAGGAAGTCTTTGCAAGTAAAACATGGCAAAAAAGGCTTTCTTTCACAACTGACCCGAGAGATTCTTCTTCTAGAGAGAAAGAGATTGAAACCAGTTTTCTCTTAGTTTGTTTAGTGTTGTCTTAATTAGTAGATCTATCTGGCTATCTGTTTCTCCTACAGAAAATTTTGCATTTACGAATAATTAATTAGCAAAAATAAATCTTCAAAAACAAATTTGGTGGCCAAGAATGTAGATTTTAAACACTGTATCAGTGCTTGGCACGTGAATACATAAAATGTAACTTCTTCAAGCCTTGTCCAAACAATCCCAGGCCATGCACTAACTCCAAAAAACCCTTCTTAATTCAAACAATTAGCTAAGTCTTAAGTAAACAGATGTCTCATTCGAAGGTAAAATAAAGATAACTAACATTGATGCTTTCAAATGGAATATAGGGTTCTTGTTGGACATGTTGCATTATTCTTTGAGATTTATATTTTTGTGTGTCTCTTTTTTAGGGAGGGGTTTAAATTATCTGTATTGGTATCATTTTGGTGCATTCTCTAAATAGTCATGATTATTATAATTTATTTATTTCAATAAGTAATAAGTTTTTTTTTAATTTGTAAATATAAATATATATGTATATTTATTTTTGTATAAATTGAAATATTTTTTTATAAATTTGTAAAATTTTAATATTTGAAGAGCTGGCTAATTTTAACTTTATTTAACCTGTCAAAATTTTGATTAAGTTGATGAATATTATTATCGTGATTTAAAAAATAAAATAAATAATTTAATAATGATCAAATTAATGTTGCAAATAATTAAAATATAAAGGCAATAGAAAAAGATCATTTTTCTTGCATTTTGGGGCATCCTTATTTTAATTCTCACAATTTTAACATATTAAACACTAGCTAGAAATAAGCTCTAATTAATTTTATGAGGTATAAAATAAAATTTATTTATATATTGATTTTGTCTTTATTTAATAAAAAAATTAATTAAAAATCAATATTATATTATATTTTTGTATTTGTTTTAGTTTGATTATTTTAAAAAAATAATATTTACAAACTAGTTAGGTTAGATATACATTACTCAATATATTGATATGTAATTTTTTTTGGTTCAATATCACCTTCTCTCTATTATCTTCTTTCTTTAGTGTTGAATCTATAGTGAAGAATTGAAGACATCTATCGATAAAAAAAAATACTTTGTTACTTTGATCCTTAAGATGAGATAGTAAATCACGATAAACAAAATATTTGAGAGAAAAATCCTGTAGTGTTATTGAACTAGAAGTTATTTATTTATACAAAACTCAACATTATTATAAAAAAAAACTCCGCTAATATAATAAAAATTACCTATAATATTCAATACATGATTTATAATTGTTCTCTTTAACTTATATATATAAAATGATCATAAAATGATCAAGTTATATGTATTGAATCAATCTTCACTTCTTATTTTTCTCCGTCATTCATTTCCTTCTCATCATCATTTTTCACCAATTATTCGAAACACCTCCTTTCTCTTAGGATATTTTGATCATCGTATTTGAATCCAATCACAATAATTCTTTTATCTCTATCCTACATTAGGTGGCATTACAAGGTTGGGGTTTGGGGATTGGAATTTAGCACAATCAGGAACCACCTTTTTTATTTTATAGGAATCATGATGATGAGTTATTTTGTAATAAATGTATTTGGAGCCCGTTTAAGTATAATCGGTATAATTCTCGCGAAACTCATCAGAATTTTAGTAATATTCAGAACGTGTTAGATATTACGTAAGTAGAGAGATTTTAGTTGATTTAAAGTTTTAGTGGTACCAATATTATAAATATTCCTAGACATACTGTTTTCGACTTTAATAATTTGAGTACCTGCATAAGGAGCATTTACGTGTATATTATTAAGATTAAAAATAATATGGTCGGTAACACCTGAATTTGGACATCAAGTGGGATCTACAATAGTAGACGATGTAACTAACATTGTCGTAGGATTTGTAGAATGATTAAAACGAGGGCACGTGAGAGCACTATGTACTTGTATATTACATATTTGACAAGGTGGATTATAAAAACAACTTTAGGAGCGATGATCAATTTTATGACAAAAATTATATTTAGGATATGCCATTGTTTAAATTTTGGATTATTGATTTGATTATATCATTTTGATCATCTGTTTCTTGAAGAAATTTGTGAGGATTTTAAAGATTTTTTTTACTATATTCATAAAATTACAACCTATCATGATTGGAGTAACTTGTGATTTCCAATAGATATAGTTTTTGTTAGATAAAATTAGTCCGGTTCACAGAACTTAACACATAAACCTTCCATGCAGGAACAAGGAACCGGACCGGTCAAACAAATGAACCGGTTAAGAAGATTAACCGGTCAAGTTATTAAACCGACTAGGAACATTCGAGACATGACCGCACAAAGAAAGGATCGGCCAGAGCTAAGAACCGGAAACACCAGACAGCCGATCAACTACAAGGAAAAGGAATAACCGGAAGCTGTCCGGTTAAAACCAATCACACCGGAAACCATCCGGTGAAAAGTCAAATGACCGACCAGCATAAGAAGATACTTCGGGTATCTGTTGAGAATGATACCAAAGGAACAGACTGAACATTTCCATATTCATACAAGTCTGAGGACAGTCTGCAGGCTGTAAAAAACCGTCCTACAGGATCTTTCCACTTCAGGATAAATCAAAAAGGCAATCTTCCAAGTACAGACAACTGTCTAACAGACAGTCACCATATTGAGCAAAAGACAAACCTAGTAGGTTTGTCTTACACACCGGAAGAACAGACTGCCAACTCTGTAAAGTTGACCGCCAGGTCTGAACAATTGACCGCCAAGTCTGTATCAATGAACCTCTGCTCAGCCAATCAAGTTCAAGGAAGTGAAATATGACCGTTGGCATATTTCACCTATAAAAGGAGCAGCTAAAGAAGAGTAAAAATGGGACAAAAACGGGACACAGGGAACATAGTGAACAAGCAATCTACAAGTAAAAAGAGTGTGTTTTCTCTCTAGAAAAAGCCTAAGTGCTAAAGTTGAAGTGTGTATTTTACAATTTCGGTGTAAATTGTAAGGGTATTATCGAGCAGGAAATAAGTCTCGATCGGATTGTATTTATATTCCTTAGTGAATATCATTCTCGCGGTTTCAAGAGGAAAGGGTGACGTAGGAGTTTTATCTCCGAACATCCATAAAAACCTGTCTTGTTATTTACTTTCTGTTGGTTCTACATTCTAACCGATCTGTACTAACCTATCTACACCGATCTAACCGACTCTACATCACCTAAACCGAATCACCAGGTTACAAAAACCGACCCATCAATTTCCAAACCTATCCTATTGAAAACCGGTTCTGCCTATCTTGTGAGTGTGCTGCTTCAACCTGAAACAAACTTCTTCCGCGCTTGAACCTAGTTCAAGGGTTTGTGACAGTTTGTGTAGTATTAAAACCTCGGTGTTAATCTCTAACCGGATTAATCACCACCCTTTGAGTGAGACGCGCTAACCGGCCCAACCCCGGTCCTCCAACCGCGACCTAGATCCTAACAATTGGTATCAGAGCAGTTAGTTTCAATACTCAAGCAAGCATGTCGTTCGATAGGCCACCAATGCTAGAAGGTGATGACTTTGCCAACTGGAAGGCACGCATGCACTTACACTTAATCACCTTGGATGATGAGATGGAGTTCATTCTGGCCGAGGGACCGATAATCATTGATAAGAACAGAAAGGAATGGACAGCTGAAGATAGGAGAAGAAATAACCTGGATAACCATGCCAGAAACCGGATCTCCAACAGTGTGGACAGAAACACGTACTGCAAGATCAGAGATTGCAAAACCGCAAAGGAAACATGGGACACGGTTATTCAGATTCATGAGGGAAATGAAAGAACAAAGGAAAACAAGGTGATGGTAGCTACTCAGAAGTTTGAAAGCATCAAGATGAAACTGGGAGAAACAATGAAAGAGTACAGTGACCGGTTCACAGGTGTGTTAGACGAGCTAGCAACTCTTGGTAAGAGGTATGACAAAAAGGAGGTTATCATGAAAGCCTTAAGATCTCTTCCAAGTGCGTGGGACATAAAGACAATGATAATGAGGGAATCAAACTACCTATGTAAGATGAAGCTAACTGATGTATTTGAAGATCTTAAGGTATATGAGTTCGAAATGAGGTCTAGGACTGAAGAAGAAGTTTCAGCCTCAACCTCAACCAGAGCATTGATCACATCCACAGAACCGGCTGCACCTGCACCGATCAGAATCACCGAACAGTTCACCGAGGATGCCATGGCGATGCTTGCACAGAAGTTTGGGAGGTTCATGAAAAGAAGCCAACCGACAAACTACAACTATGGTGATAAATCCAATGTAAGGTGTTATAACTTTAACTGTTTGGGACATTTCAAGTGGGAATGCAGAAAACCGAGGAGGGATGATCGGAAACCGGACAATCAAAATAACCGAAATAACTATCAACAAACCGATGAAGGGAGTGAGGTTCAAAAGGCACTGATAGCCGATGATGGAGGAAGCTTATGGGCTCACAGTGACAGTGATGATGAACTCACATGCCTCATGGCAAATGAGAAACAGGTATTTGACTCTCCCTGTGAAGAATTTACTAAGGATGAGTTATATAATGCATTGAATGATATGGTAGAAGAATATAAGAACCTACTAGCCATGTTACCTAAACAACTCAACCTTAGAACTGATCCTATAGTACCCATTCCGACAAAACTAGAAATACCCAATCTAACCAAACCAGAGGTCATAGAACCTGATGAAACCCCTACCTCAGAAACCGAGTTAGAACCTGAACCACCACTCAGGACCGAACAGTCTAGTGAACTAGTTCGAGAGCTAACCGAAGAGGAAAATGCCCGACTCCAGTATAAAATGGCCGCATATAAGAGATCTAGTGACATGGTAAAGAAAATGTGTAGCCATTACAGACATCCTTTTTGCATGTTCGGCTTAGGATACAAAAAGGATAGATCCAAAGACCAAAAACCCGCCGAGAAAGTAAGGTTCACAAAGGATAATCTTCCTCTTATAAGATTCATTAGAAGTTCCTTAACTGCTGAAGAAGAGTTGACCGCATATTATACGGCATAAAAACTAAACTATGTATGTCCAACCGACTCTGAGAAGTGGCTTGACCCTGAGAAAAGAAAAGCCGACCTACTCAAAAACAGGAGAGCCAATCCTCAACCACATAGGACAAACCACAAAACACCCTCATTTAAGACCTTCGTAGAAAAACCGAGATATTCAAAACCGAGTGCCAAAAAGACGGTCAAGACCTTAGAAAAGAAAGTTGTCCGGTTTGTCAAAGTTTGGATGCCCAAAGGACTAACCGCATGTGGACCCAAGTGAATGTGGGTACCAGACAGTTGTAAATATGTACATTTTGCAGGATATAAAGAAACGGCTAGGAAACTCTGAATGGTACCTGGATAGTGGTTTCTCCAGGCATATGACCGGGAACAACAACCTACTAACCGACATCAAAATAGAGACCGGTGCACTAATCACTTTCGGTGACAACTCAAAAGGTAGAACTGTGGGCAAGGGTAAGATTGTCCATGGTAACTTAACTATTGATAATGTACTCTTAGTAGAAAACCTACGTTTTAACTTGCTAAGCATTAGTCAAATGTGTGATGCTGGATACACGGTAGAATTTCTTAAACATGCATGCTTAGTTAAGAACTCTCAAGGCATCATACTGCTAACCGGAAATAGGCTAGGAAATATTTACAAGGTAGACTGGAAAACTAAGGTAGAATACCCTATATGCATGATAGCTAAGACTGATCAAACTTGGTTGTGGCATAAAAGACTAAACCATCTAAACATGAAAACCTTAAACTACATTCGCGGTAAAAAGCTAGTTGAAGGAATTCCTGACATAGTATTCAACAAGGATAAGGTTTGCTCAGCATGTCAAATGGGTAAACAAACTAGGTCAACTTTTAAGAGTAAAGGGAACATTTAATCTAACCGATGCTTAGATCTCCTTCACATGGATTTATTTGGACCAATTCAGGTCATTAACCTAGGAGGTATGCTTTACACCATGGTAGTTATTGATGATTATTCTAGGTACACATGGGTAATATTCTTACCATCCAAACGTGAAACCGCATCAAACCTGATCACACTACTTAAACGTCTGCAAAATGAAAAATCAACTCGCATTAATAGCATTAGAAGTGATAGAGGTACTGAATTTACCAATAGTACTTTAACCGCATTTCTTGATGAATCCGGTATTAGACACGAGTTGTCTAGTGCTAGGACTCCTCAACAAAATGGCCTGGCCGAGAGAAGAAACCGGACTCTCAAGGAAGCCGCACGGTCCATGATAGCCGATTCGGGCATTGCTTAGAAATTTTGGGCTGAGGCTATCAATACTGCATGTTATACACAAAACCGGTCTCTGATTAACAAGTTTCATAACAAAACACCGTATGAGGTTTATTTTAACAGGGTTCCCAACCTCAAGTACCTTAAAATTTTCGGTTGTAAATGCTACATACATATAAATGGTAAAACCTATCTTTCGGCTTTTGATGCAAAAACCGACACTGGGATCATGCTAGGTTACTCAGCAATGAGTAAAGCATATAGAGTGTACAACAATAGAACTTTAACCATGGAGGAATCACTTCACGTTGTTTTCGATGAATCAGTTGAAAGTAACACTGCATCATGCTTTGATATACACAACAGATTGGAAAATAACAATATCCATTCTGACAGTGAAGATGAGACTCCGGTCTTCAGGCGGTTTGTCCATGACCAAATGGGTAACATTGAAACACAGCCGGATCAAGCTGTCCCACGACAAGAAGCTGACACTTCGTTTCAATCCGAGGAAATCGGTCGGTCTGACAATCCTGTTCAGCCTACCGATATGTCTAGCCTTGATCAAGCAAATGGTAATTTGGTAGACATCCCTGAACCGAATTTCAAAAGAAACACTAAACATCCTCCTAAGCAAATTATAGGTGACCCTTCAGAACCTGTTCGAACTAGGCGTCAAATTCTAGAGGAATACTTCAATTCCGCCTTTATATCCTAGATTGAGCCGAAAAGAATAGATGAAGCATTGTCAGATCCGGATTGGATTTTGGGAATGCAAGAAGAGCTAAACCAGTTTGAGAGTAACAAAGTTTGGTACCTAGTTCCCAGACCGAAAGATCAACCGGTCATAGGAACAAGATGGATATTTAGAAACAAACTCAATGAAGACGGTTTGGTCACGAGGAACAAAGCCAGATTAGTGGCACAAGGTTACAAACAGGAAGAAGGCATTGATTTTGAAGAATCATTTGCCCCTGTAGCTAGAATTGAAGCTATTAGGATTTTTCTAGCTTTTGCTGCATTCAAAAACTTTAAGGTTTTCCAAATGGATGTTAAAAGTGCATTTTTGAATGGTGACCTACGTGAAGAGGTATATGTCGAACAACCACCCGGTTTCAAAAGTGCTGAGTTTCCAAACCATGTATACCGGTTAAACAAAGCTTTATACGGTCTAAAGCAAGCACCTAGAGCCTAGTATGACACACTAACCGCATTTTTCTTAAAACATGATTTCACCATCGGTTCGGTGGATAAAACGTTATTTAAATTTGAGAAGAAGGAACATATCCTACTTGTTCAAATCTATGTAGATGATATCATCTTCGGTTCAACCGATCCCAAGTTATGTGATAAATTTTCAACCCTGATGACTAACAAGTTTGAAATGAGTATGATGGGAGAATTAAGTTTCTTCCTAGGTCTTCAGGTTAAACAACTCGAGGAAGGAACGTTCATAAGTCAACCCAAGTACACCAAGGAGCTTTTAAAGAAGTTTGGGATGGACACATGCTCCTCAGCGGCTACTCCAATGAGCTCATCGGTTAAATTGGACAAAGATGATGAGGGTCAATCGGTAGATCAGATCGCTTACCGGGGCATCATCGGTTCTCTTCTATACCTGACAGCAAGTAGACCGGATATTCTATTTGCAATCGGTGTGTGTGGAAGATTCCAAGCCAATCCAAAACAATCCCACTACACAGCCGCAAAGCGAATATTAAAATACCTAAAGGGAACACCTGATGTCGGCCTGTGGTATCCAAAGGATTCGTCCTTTAACCTAACGAGTTACTCAGATGCAGACTATGCAGGTTGCAAGATTGATAGAAAAAGCACCAGTGGAACATGTCAATTCCTAGGTGACCGACTTGTTTCATGGCATAGCAAGAAACAGACATCGGTGACCACATCAACCGCAGAAGCTGAATACCTGGCGGCCGGAAGCTGTTGTTCACAACTTCTTTGAATCCAACAATAACTAAAGGACTTCGGTGTCATAGCCGAAGAGTCACCGATCTTTTGTGACAACACAAGTGCCATAGCAATCACCTACAATCCGGTTCTACACTCCAGAACCAAGCACATTGACATAAGGCACCACTTCATTCGGGAACATGTCATGCTGAAGCATATCCGGTTGGAATACGTATCAACAGATCAACAAGTAGCCGATATCTTCACCAAGCCTCTACAGGAAGCTAAGTTCTCTCAATTTAGACTTACACTCGGTTTAACTGATATTAGTCAGATAATCCCTAAGGATGCTTAAAGGAGACCGGTTCGAACAGACAAAACCGGTAGTTCCTCCTAAACTGTTGGACTTCGAATTTTCAAGGTATCTATGGAAGAACCGCCTAGTTAATCAGACAGAGTAAACCGACCGGTTACTTAGTGCATGCACCAAATAACCGCATCGGGATGAACAAACTGATAACTAACCGGTTCGGAAATAGCTTATCTTAGATTATTTGAACTTCAAACAAAAATGGAATAATTATCAGTGTTTAAATTTATCTGTTCTGAAATATTTCCTTTTCAAAGTAAAATGGTCGCACCTAAAAAGACGTGAAGATCTGATATCTTTCATGGTCCAGGTCTATGACCAACATCCTAGGCTGCAGACATGCCTATTTCATGCAAAACTTTTTATCCTGTGGTTAATAGACATTATCACCTGTGATATCTGGACAATAGGTTTATCCCTCCACTAGTATATAAGTTGAACAAACCTTAAACAAAACAATCACAAGCTGCATAACTATTCCTCTCACTAAGACAAAATGTCTCAGTTTCCCAACATCCTTCAAGTGGATTTCAACTCTACTCAAAGCACTGAGCACTATGAGATCTTCAAGATGATCAAATCACTTGAAGATACTGGTCTTCAACACTTTTTGGATGACAAACATGTCATCTTATTCTGAGTCTGTCCTAGAGTTCTTTTATAATGCCAGGGTGTTTCGTGGTACTCCACACTTTGACACTCACATCCAGTCAAAGGTAGGAGGTATCGTTTTTGACTTCACCGAAAATGACTTTGCCAGATGCTTTAACCTGCCAAAGCAGGGGCTAACTGACCTCAACATACCGGCTGAACTAAAAGCCGAGATCTCCTTAGCATTTGCCCGGTCAAGCCATCAAGTGGATGACCACGGTGCTAAGTCACTATTGAAAGCTGAATACCAGCTTCTCAATGATGTAGTCGGTCGAGGCATCCTGGGAAGGGATGTGACCAACACATACTGCACCGCTGCCTTCAACATGATGGCGGCCATAACTACTCGAACACCGGTCAATTGGTCGAGGGTACTGTTTGACGTCCTAGTCTGGATGATAGGTGTTAAAACAGTCGGTCTCATTCCTCAAATCAACTGTCTGCTTCTGGAACTTGGGGTTCCAACATGCCCAGGGGAAGGGCTGAATCAAGCTCAAGTGTTAACCAAGGAAATAACCGACTCCTTCTATGAGCGGTTTGAGAAGGCATGGAAGAGGAGGAACCGTCATTCCAACGGTCACACCACCTCAAGCGGATACTAGGTCACTCCTTCCTATACCCGGTCATTTTGCTGCACGCACCGGGTGTATCTTTGTTTAACCTCCTTATGATCATTTCGGTTATCTCTATGTTTTCTTCGGTTTAAGTTATTTTCGGTTTCTATCGGTTTCTAGCGGTTACTTTTCAGTGTATTGTTGCATGGGTCATTAATGAAAAGTAACATTTAATTAATGAAGTAACCCCCAACTACATGAGTAATCAATACCCAACTAACTTGGTTACTTTCCAACCAAATCCCACCTTGAGCTCCGCAATTAGTCAAAAGTAACCCCTTCCCAATGCGTTTTGAAAACATAAATATTCTCTCCCTTAATGAGACAAAACTGACATTCAATGCTAATATTTTCCCTCCAAAACCGAATCTATATAAAGGGCTATCCTCTAATCAACTCAACACATCCTAAACACAAAACTCTCTTGAACTCTCTCTCTCTCTCGGCAAAGTTAGAATCATGCCGAGTCGAACTTTAGGAAACTTCTTGAGCGCCGACTTCGAATCTTGTATGGAACATTGGGACGGAGAAACAAAGGAGGTCATGTTTGAATCTCTTATTGACACCGGTCTTCGAACCTTTCTCGAAGAATCCGGTCCCATACTCATTGAGGATGTCAAGACGTTCTTCAGAAGCGCTTGTATCAGAGGTAACTATATCGTCTCCACGGTGAGAGACCATACTTTCTGGCTGGATGAAGCCGAATTTTCCCATATGTTCAACTTGCCCATAGAAGGGTTTCCGACTTCCCAACCCAGGTGGGGAGTGCAGCAACCGATCATGCAATGTTCTTCTCTGGAACCGATGTTCCGGTGGAAAACCATGGGTTAAAAACCCGCCTTGCTCATCACATTCAACTCCTTCTTGAGATTATAACCCGCTCCATCATTTGCCAATCCCCGAATGAACGTTACTCCAAGAAAACATACGATATGATGACCCATATTGTTACTAACACGGTCATCAATTGGTCAACGGTCATTTTTCAGAACCTGAAAACCATAGTGTTGACCAAGAAAGGTCTCGGTTATGCTCCTCACATCAGTAAGATCATTCTCAAGTACCGTCCAGAATTTGGACCGGGCACACCGGCATCTCCCTCGAACATTCTTGACATGGATGGGATGGAAGAAAAACTTTCTAGGGTAGTTATTACATAAGTTGTATCTTTCCATCTTCTGTATTTCTATTTCCAAACCGATCCATATATCGGTTTCCATTTTGTACCTCTTCATTCAATGAAATTTTATTTCAGTAAATAACCGAGTCAACATAATCATCAGAATATCCATCTAAGTAACCGGTTAATATTGTCCAAACCGGTTAAAATTCTGCTTCTTCAAATAACCGGTTAAATTTCGATAACCAAACTCTCCGGTTAAAATAAAAACACCGCAGGATCAAACGGTTTCAAAGGGGGGATTGCGTCATCAAAGTCAAAATCGAAAATTTTGGAGGGAAATTTCCCGCCCAAAAACTTCCGCTCAAACTTCCCACCTCTTGGTTTACCACCCATTGAATTGGCGCCTATTTGATTACCGCCCTTTGATTCCCGCCCACGGTTTGCCGCCTCTTTGGCTTGGAGGGAAAATTCCCGCCAAAAGTTGATGGGACGGTTGGGTTTCCAAACCGCACCTATAAAAGGAGTCCTTGGCTATTTCATTTCACTCTTACACGAAATAGCTTTCTCTCTCTAAGCTCTCAAACTCTCTCTCAGCGGTTATTCTCGTGTTTTCTCAAACACTCTCAATCATCTAAGATGGGTCGTGCCTCGGCTTTGTTCAGACACATCATTCAGGTGGATTTCGAGGAGATCCGCCAAAAGGGCTCGCCTGCGGCAAAGGAAGTTATTGCCCGGATTTCTGAAGCCGGACTTGAATATTTTCTAGGCGGTCCCTTTGTTCTCTACAGAGAAGCGGTTGAAGAATTCTTCGAAACCGCATCTCTATCTGGTGACAAGATAACCGCAACTGTTGGCGGTACTCAGTTCGATGTAACCGAAGAATCGGTTGCGGAGATTCTACGTCTTCCATCAGATGGCCAAAACGCTTTGATGGAGCTCGCACCAACAACATTCGAGGCGGCCTGCCAGATTCTCTCTGCAGACGCGGAATCGGTGAAAGTATCCGGTAAGAAATCGACACTACGACCGGAATACATACCGCTTTGTGACATCTTCACAAAGTCGGTTCAAGCGAGAGGTGGAAATTACGACAACCTCACCAAGGCCAAGATCGAGATGCTGATCGGTTTGCTGGAAGGTACGAAAGTCAACTAGGCGAAGGAAATTTTCCACAACCTGAAAGACATGGTGAAACCGGATTCCGCCTGGTCATGGGGATACGCCATCCCCCTTGGAAAAATAATGCTCCAACATAACATCAACACCGGTCCTGGTGTTATTCTCCCATCAAGCAGGATAATAAAATCCAAACAATCCCTGGAGAGGAAGCAGCCGGTCCCCGGTTCCACAGGTGGCCGAAAGAAGAAATCTACCGCCAAGAAATCGACCCCGGCAAAAGAAAAGTCCGGAAGCAAGGACAAGGAGAAGATAGTATTCTCAGAACCGCCCTCGCAAACAAGAGATGAGGAAGAATCGGCTTCCACGTCTGACCGAACCGGCTCACAGAAAACCGATGAAAATCCTTCCGATAGAGAATGAGCGAATGAAGAAGAACATTCGGGTACAAGTCCTGACAACAACGATGCGGCCGCAAGCATTGAGAACACCGATGCCGGTGCAGACGGCCATGAGGAAGAGGATACCGCTGAAGACGACCAGAAGATGGCCAAAATCATTGTACGAAGAATCTTGGAGGAAATCGAACAGCGAGTCCAAGCGGTTGTCGCAGTATACCGGGAATGGCACGGGTACCGATGCGACAAATTTTTCAAACACATGTTACCGGGCATGACCGATGAACAATGCTTCAGAAGGCTGAAGGAGATAGAAGAAACCGTTATAAGCCTCACAAATGCTGAGGATCCTAACAAAGCCATGGACCGACACGCAATCGTGAAACCGCGTGCTCGGCTACAGAAGATCACCGTACGTATCCGAAAGCTTTCAGAAAGGTATGTTCCAGGAACACCGAAGGCTAATTTACAGCTCTTGGTGTTGAACAAGCTTGAGATAAAGAAAGGAGAATTCACTAAGGAAATAGAGCGGATTGAAGCGGTGCACAGACAGCGAGAAACAGCACATTCTCCGCGTCTTGAGACCAATGATAGTCAGAATCGAAGTAAAACGCCTCCTCTAGCGGATCCGGTCATAAACGAAACCGACGAAAAGACGGGGACTCCTCTCGCCGGGCAACTTAAAACTGATCAACCTGGGGTTTCCGAACTGGGCGTCACAGAAGAAAGGGTCAAGTCCCTTATTCAAGAGTTTGCAGACTCAACGGTTCAACCATTGGAGACGAAAGTCAAGAAAGCCATGCGCCAAACACTCCTGTTCGCCGAAAAGACGAGGGATGATCTCGTAAAGGCAGAGGACCGGATCACAGTCATCGAAAACGAATACCGAGACGACGTGGTTCTGCACAACGAGCATTATAAACAAACCGAGGACTTGGAAGAAAAGACCTCAAGGATGGTGGATGACATGGATCGGTTTGAAAGGGAAACCGAGCAACGATTCAAAGAGGTCGATGAGGACCTGGGGCGGTCAAGAAATGAAGTCGGCTCGACACTTGACAGGGTCACAGATCTGGAAAAGAAGAATGCACGCCTTGAAGACCGCAACGACAAGCTTGAAGCCGATCTTAAGGCGCTAACCGAACAGGTCAATGAGTTGATAAATGCCAAGATCAATGCTGACATAGCGGTTGAGGAAGCAAACGCCCGAGCGGCTAAGGAAATCCAAGATGCGCTGGACGAAGAAACGCGGAAAGCAAAGGAGGCACCGCGACTATCTAAAGAGGAAATAGCCGAGCGCGAACGAAACACAGCGGCTAAATATCCGGGACTTGCGAAGTCCATAGAAGTTCAAGCGGCCAAAGATGCAGAGCGGTTAAACGCACAAAAACAAGGGCTCGAAGAATATGCCAGGGCTCACAAGAAGAAAAAGGCAGCATCCTCCTCTTCGGCTCCGGTGAAACGAAAAAGGAAGGTTTCTGCAAGAAAAATGTTGGAGAGGATCACCGAGACAAATATCGATACTCCACCAAACCCACAGCAAACCGAGGATGAAGACGAAGAGCATCTCGAGCAGCGGTCTACAAGACAGCGAGTCTCCGATACGGTTCCAATCAGCATAGTCGGTCAACCGCAAGCTGAAGGTTCATCTTCACGACCGGATCAACCGAATGAAGAAGAACCAACCGATGATATGATGGACGACTTCAGATTTTCCGAATCAGAATAGGGGATTTACTTTCTTACTTTATGTTTCTTTCGGTTTATTTCGGTTACTTTTATATATATATAAAGTTATTTTTGAAACCGACCTATACTTGCATTTTTACATAGTTTTGATAATTGTAAGTAAAATAATCAAAAAGGGAGAAATTGATAAGATAAAAGATTAGATTTTTCCAAAAATTTTCTCAAAATTACTCCAAATTTTTTCGAAAAATTCTCCCAAGTCAGTTTCAAAAAATCCGGTCAAATAAAGAACCGGCCTACGTTTGCAAACTTACATGATTTTGATAATTTTAAATAAAATAATCAAAAAGGGAGAAATTGTTAGATAAAATTAGACCGGTTCACAGAACATAACACATAAACTTTCCATGCAGGAACAAGGAACCAGACCGGTCAAACAAATGAACCGGTTAAGAAGATTAACCGGTCAAGTTATTAAACTGACCAGGAACATTCGAGACATGACCGCACAAAGAAAGGATCGACCAGAGCTAAGAACCGGAAACACCAGACAGCCGATCAGCTACAAGGCAAAGGAATAACCGGAAGTTGTCCGGTTAAAACCAATCACACCGGAAACCATCCGGTGAAAAGTCAAATGACCGACCAGCATAAGAAGATACTTCGGGTATCTGTTGAGAATGATATCAAAGGAACAGACTGAACATTTCCATATTCATACAAGTCTGAGGACAGTCTGCAGGCTGCAGAAAACCGTCCTACAGGATCTTTCCACTTCAGGATAAATCAAAAAGGCAATCTTCCAAGTACAGACAACTGTCTAACAGACAGTCACCATATTGAGCAAAAGACAAACCTAGCAGGTTTGTCTTACACACCAGAAGAACAGACTGCCAACTCTGTAAAGTTGACCGCCAGGTCTGAACAATTGACCGCCAGGTCTGTATCAATGAACCTCTACTCAGCTAATCAAGTTCAAGGAAGTGAAATATGACTGTTGGCATATTTCACCTATAAAAGGAGCAGCTGAAGAAGAGTAAAAATGGGACAAAAACGGGACACAGGGAACATAGTGAACAAGAAATCTACAAGTAAAAAGAGTGTGTTCTCTCTCTAGAAAAAGCCTAAGTGCTAAAGTTGAAGTGTGTATTTTACAATTTCGGTGTAAATTATAAGGGTATTATCGAGCAGGAAATAAGTCTCGATCGGATTGTATTTGTATTCGTTAGTGAATATCCTTCTCGCGGTTTCGAGAGGAAGGGGTGACGTATGAGTTTTATCTCCGAACATCCATAAAAACCTGTCTTGTTATTACTTTCTGCTGGTTCTACATTCTAACCGACATGTACTAACCTATCTACACCGATCTAACCGACTCTACATCACCTAAACCGAATCACCAGGTTACAAAAACCGACCCATCAATTTCCAAACCTATCCTATTGAAAACCGGTTCTGCCTATCTTGTGAGTGTGATGCTTCAATCTGAAACAAACCTCTTCCGCGCTTGAACCTAGTTCAAGGGTTTGTGACAGTTTGTGTAGTATTGAAACCCCGGTGTTAATCTCTAACCGGATTAATCACCACCCTTTGAGTGAGACGCGCTAACCGGCCCAACCCTGGTCCTCCAGCCGCGACCTAGATTCTAACAGTTTTGTTTAAAATTAAGCTCTGATACCAATTTTGATTTTAAAATTGACAATATAAACAATAACTATTTGATTGAGTTTTAGAAGAAAAATATTGAAATAATATTGTTGATTGAATGTTTAATATTTACAATAGTTTAGCTGGTAATAGAAATTTTAAATTAAATGAGAAAATTTATGAATTAAATAATATATAAAACTTAATTAATAGAAGATAAATTATAAATTTCTCTCATTTGTTTAATAATTTATGAGCTTACATTAGTGGGTTTCTTTTTGATCCTATAGATGTGCTAACCGAAATTCTCTAATAAAAAACTTGTGACACAATCGTTGATATTTTTCTTAGGTTTTAAGAGAGTAAATGTGGGCAGCCTAGGGACATGTAGTTGTAAAATTTCGGATTGGGAAGATCCTTTGCTCAATGACCTAGGTTATGTTTTTATAGGGAGAGCTAGAGAAACACTAAATCCTATAGGCACGTGACTAATAATTTTTACCTAGTTTTGTGGAAGCAAACAAACTTACATAGTTTTTAGGAAGTTAAATGTCCATGATCTTCACATTTCTGTTTTGCCTTTTATTTTTCTCCAAAATCAAATAAATGTAAATAAAATAAACTAACGAAGATAACTAACTAACTCTCAACTAATCTAACTAATTTGCTAGAAGGAATGATAACTAACTTTTCTAAACAAGAAAACTAAAATACCTTTCTAATTAGAAATCTCTAATTAGAAATTAAACAAAATGTTTAATAAAAGAATTTTTAATAAAATAGAAAGACTATGTATGATAACTTTAAAATTGTATTTAATTAAATCAAATCAAATCTAATTAAACAAAATAATTAAAATTTAACAAAATAAATAAATATTTTTTTGTTAATATAAAGCAAAAAAAAACATTTTATTATTATTATTTTTATTTTAAGTATTATCATATTACCTTATTAAAATATTATTTTTAAAAATTTAGTTAATTAAAAAGTAAGAGAAATGATTGGAAAAGAGAATTTGAGGGAGGGAATGAGTGATTGAATAATGTGTTTCAATTTGATTAGCCAAAAAAATAACAAAATTTCTCTCTCTTCTCTCTCCCCCACCTTTTATCATTTTTCCAACCAATAATGTAGTGACATGCCTCAAATTCCCTCCCCTATCACTCCTCAAAAAATAATTACTTATAAACTATAAAAATTGGGGATGAAAAAGTGAGGTCTACAATGTGAACTTATATTGAAGTAATGACTTTGTCTTTATTTTATAAAAACATTAACTAAAAATCAATATTATATTATGTTTTTGTATTTGTTTTAGTTTAGTTATTTAAAAAAAAAATTATTTAGAAACTAGTTAAGTTAGATATCCATTACTCAATATATATTTTGATATGTACAATATTATATTCTTTCTCTATTATCTAGAGATTTACCTATTTGTTCAAGGAAAAATAATATTTTTGAATTCGATAATATTATTGAATCTATAGAGATTATTTTAAAAAAGAAGACATTTATTGATATAAATTACTTTTTAAGTTAATCACGAGAAAAAAAATATTTAAGAGAAAATCATATAGTATTAGGGAATATTTGTTTGACTAATGATATATACAGCACTTTATACAGAACCTTATACAGCACATTCACATAGCATCTACCTTATTTGGAAAGAAAGAGAAAATATTTTTCTCTCTCGTATTTTTTTTAAGATATATTTTTCTTTCTTTCTAAATGAGGTAGGTATTGTGTGAAGATACTGTATAAGGGTGATGTATGTATCATTACTCTATTTGTTTATACAAAACTCAATAGGATTAAAATTCTCCCACAAATCTACAAAATGTACCTATTAAAATTCATACCAGATTTATAATTTTTTTCCCTTAACTTATATATGATATGATCAAGTGACATATATTGAATCAATCTTCCCTCTATTTTTTTTCTTCACTTCGTCAATAATTTATCATTTAATCCTTCTCAACATAAATAATGAATCATATGAACTTAATTCTTAATCTAAATCATTATAAAGAATAATGAATCAAATAAAAAAAGAGATATTATAAATTGATGAATCAACTTAGAGCTAGAGAGATGAGAGAGAGGGGGAGAGTTGTGGTCCTCCCAACCAACGCCTTCCTTTCCAGCTTCCACACAGACAGACGATGAGAGAGCAACCTCAATCCCGCCGTCAGACGCCCCCACCTCAGACAATTTTGTAGCTTTCTTGTTCCCTACCTACAACTAGGGATAGCAATTTGAAACCGCCCCGCTAAAACCTAGCCAAACCGAACCGATTGGTATGGTTTTTCCCCGCTTTCATTAAGTAATATATTTACATGCACCAAACTGATCTCCAAACCGAATCAATAAAATATAAATATATTTTTTTTAATGAAAATATATTACTTAATGAAATCATTATTTAATTCAATCATTATTTTTCTCTTTTTCATTAAAAAAAAACTCTTTATCTTCCTTACCTCCACCTTAACTTCACATTATTTCTCAATTATATCTCTACTTTTTACTTCTTCATCTTTCTCATTACATTTTCTCTATTACATTAGGGTTTATTATAATTTTAGTTACATCTTCTCTTTTCTACATACATGATTTTTTTTTATCTCTTCTTCATCCTATTTTGCATACATATTTTCTTGACACCTATTTTAGATACATCTCCATTTACACTTGAGTCTTGAGAACTTTTTAGATTGAAGGTTAATTTAATTTTTTGCTAATATTATTTTGTATATTATTTTACTGTTTTCTTAATAATTAATATAAACAACATGACATCACATCTTTTCTCTTCAGGTAGGGTTTCTTCTATCTCCGTTTTCTTCTTTTACAATCTTTTTTACATCTTCTCCCGACTTGACGATAGAATTTTCAGTTTTAGTCAATTTAGTTATTTTATTCCCTTTATAAATAGTTAGGTTAGATTGCTATGATTTTTTATAAAATATTTCATTCCGATAATTTTCTTGTGCTATTATATTCATGTATAGTATTTTATTGTTCCTTAAATAAAAATTGGTGTTACAAATTATTTTTCAAATAAAACAAAAGAGGAGTTAATAATCTAATATTTTTTTAAAAAGGTAAAATTATTTTATTTAGTATAGTTTGAGAAGTATAATACTTCTTTTACACTTTATTGTTCTTCAAATAAAAATGGTATTCAAGGTTATTTTTAAAATAAAACAAAAGAGAAAATTAGTAATTTAATGTTTTTTTAAATAAGATGAAATGATTTTATTTACTATAGTGTGAGAAGTATGATACTTCATTTACAATTTAGTATAATTAAATATATGTGTTAGTTTGATTAATGATAATTATTAAATATTGATAATATGTATTCAATGACAACAAATAGTGAGAATTTATCTAGAATTTATCCTTTCGCTGTGGGTATTCAAACTGAGTGGCAGTTGCAACAAATGATAAAATTTGGTAACCGTAGTCATCTGGCATCTGATTTGAGATTTGGAACGTATAAATTGAAGGTATCAAATGTTTTTTTATGCAATTGCTATCGTTTTATGACTACCTCTAACTTGTTCCACAGTATTCAATTCACAGTCTTGTGGTTTTCAACTCGAAGAATAAGGCTATACCCGTGGCATGGGTACTGACTTCAAGATTATCTAGTGGTGATACTGTTAGGTGGATGAGGGCTCTTTGCAATAGAGTTCATACAAAAGATCCTTCGTGGAAATTGGCTGGATTCATAATTGATGACCCTTTAGCTGACATTCAAGCAATCAGGTTTGCTATTATTTCTCTCTGACCTTGCTTGAGCTACAATTATCAATCAAAATTATACCCTAATGCCCTTTACCCAAATAAACTGGCTTTTTATAACCTACATCAAAGAAGGTTATTCAAATAGTCCCAAATCAAATAAGGCAATAACCATTCATCAAACAAGGCCTTAGGTAAACAAATGCCTCATTCAAGGATAAAATTAAGATAACTAACATTGACGATGCTTTCAAATGGTAGGCTTCTTGTTGAATATGTTGCATTATTTCTTGGGATTTGAATTTTTTGTGAATTTTCTTTAGGGAGGTGTTTCAGTGCTCTGTATTGATATCATTTTGGCATATCCGTCATGCATTACACAAAAACTTAGTTAAGAGATGCTCAGAAGTAGAGATACGTTCTGCAATCTCAAAATGGTTAGGCCAGGCAGTCAATGAAATCTGTACAGGGAATGGAACTGTACGATTATTCGACGATTTCTTGGAAGATTTTGTCGATAGCTATGACTTCACAGATTACTTTAAGGCTGTTTGGTATCCAAGAATTGGTAAGACACTTTCTTTTTCTTTACATACACTAAGAGCTTGGTTTGATGTGGGGTTATTTGAAAAAGATAAAAGTAAGGATATTTTGGTATTTTGATTGATGAATGAAGTGATCGGTTGAAAAGAAAGTTGTTTTAGATAACCCAAGATTAAACAAGCTCTAATGAACTATAACTGCCCTAATTTTAAGTTCTTGATTTAGGTTTATGGACAACAGCCCTTAAAAACCTTCCCCTTGCCAGCCTGGAATCTTGTGCAGCAATGGAGTTTTACCATAACCAGATGAAACTTTGATTGTTAAACGATTCCAATTCCAATTCTTATCAACGATCTGATTGGTTAGTCTACAAGTTATCCACTAAAGTTCATTCGTATTTCTGGCTCGACGAATATTCAGGAAAGGACGATTTCCAGCGTTATTGGAAGAACGAACG